>NC_056729.1:428965318-429122818 GCF_019279795.1 Protopterus annectens | reverse complement strand
TTTTCTTAAATAATGCCTTTGTATAGCGGCACCGTGTTATCCTTCCGTGGCTGGTAGTATCTTGCTGCCTTGTTTTGATGTACTGCGTATGCATATGGGACTTGTGTTCCCATGCATACCCAGTACATCAATGCTTTGAAAAGGGAGTAACAGAGGAAAGAAAGTCTCTGTTGCTCCGTTTTTGTTTTCTTTTTTTTTATTAAAAAAAAAAAGTCTGGGCTACTTTAGGGGTAGGAAAGAAACAGAATGGAGGAAATGCAAAGAAAATCAGGTATGTGTCTTTAGTTTTAAATAATGTACCTGATTTTCTTTGTATTTCCTCCATGCTGCCTCTCGGGTATGTACGGAGTCCGGACTTTACATTTTTTCAAGCTTTTATTGAAAAAAAATAAATAAAAGTTATAGAATATACGAATGGAAAGTAGTCTGGGTGACCAGACCTTTTTCCCTTGGTATATTCTGGGATTTACAATGGGCACATTGGTTGGGCTGGCGAATCAGCATGCACGTTTTGGAATTTTAATGGACAGTCATTGTATAATTTATAATTGAATCCAGATGTAATATAATCTAAAACTAACTCAGAAATAGTTTAAATATTGTTTACTTGCTAATTAGAAAAATCAGAAAAACAGCACAAAAACTTCTGAACAGCTTCCACCCCTTAAGCAGTTGAAATAGCTATGTGTAACATTTTTTGTCACTCACAACTTAAGAAAACCCCTGCATATCATCTTTCTTACCCTGAGTTTTTCTAGCTTAAACTTCAAATTGAAATAAATTGTATCTAGAATGCAAGCATGTGACATATTGTTTGATCTCATTTCAGTGCAGATCGAAATAGTTTTATCTGCTGCAATACTATGAAACTGTGTATCCCTATCAGTAGTTCAAAGTTCCAAAACTTCGAAGACCATATGGCTGAGACCATATGTCTGAAGTTTTGAAACTCAGAACACTTTCTGTTGAGATTGCCGTATAGCGCGGAACTCGGGATTTGCTGTTTTTCTCACTGTAGTGCGATCTCGGAGTTGGTATATTTAAGAAGCAGTGGGTGAGGAGGGCGAAGGGGGGGGGGGGCTTGCCCCCCTGCAAAAAAAGTACAGGTAAGTTGTTTTATTTTATTTTGTTGTTTTTTAAAGTTTGTTTCGAAGTTTCAAAACTTCAGACATATGGTCTCGGCCATATGGTCTTCAAAGTTTTGGAACTTTGAGCTACTGATAGGGAATGAAACTACATATTCTTTACATTATTATGCAGCTTAGACAATGCAAAAACAACGGGTACTATAGGATGCTTATCAAAAAAGTTACGTAGTAGCTACAATGAAATACAATTGGATAAATGGAATTTGTAAGCAAACAAGCTAATGAAACATTTAAAATTATGGATTGTATTTATTTATTGACATTTGACTACTGGGAAAGTCCAATTGGGTAGAAGCCCATTTTCAGTGCAGGCCCGAGGAGAAAAGCTCCAAATTATTACAAAACATTTTAAGAACAATAATTTTAGTGTAGGGTTAGTTGTCAAATTTTAGGTGTATGTGTGTGGATTTCTGTTTGTTTGGTGTGCTTGTGTTGTGTGTATCTGTTTTGGATCAGCGATTTTTTTCCCTAGGAAAAAAATCGCTGATCTGACAGTTCAAGATTATAAGCTTTCGCTTACATAAGGTTGATCAATCAGCGTTCGCTGATCTAATATAAACCCTTACTAAATACTTACATTTTCTCATCAACAATATTTTTTGATGAAGTTCATACTTCCTTGGGAGTTACTCTGACTATCTTCCTTTGTATAATTAACCCCATTTCTCTATCCGTTATAACCCTCTTCAAATCAATATGTCTTAAAATTCAGTTATGGTTGACTGCACATAGGTTATGTAGTTATATGAATTTGATATTCTTATCACAATGCGTTGTATATGTTTTATATACATTTTGTGAAAGCCAAATAAAATTTTTTGCAGTAAATGAATGAATTGTGCTTAGCCACTTCCAAGAAATTCAGGTAAGGGAAACATGATAACAGCTGTCTTTAACAAAGATGTCCACAGATGAAAATCTTGTCTTAAGGGTCAAATTAGCAATCATGGTCTTAAAAGTCAAATGAGCAATCAGGGCTATCTTTATTTATACTTCTTTGCCTGCTCTCATTAAGAGGCCTAACTGCATTAATACAGGTAGCCTAACATCCATTGTCTTGGAAAACTTTGTCAGTAGGGGAATCAGCATAGCTGATATTACCATTAGTAATCTCCAACCAAGACTGAACTTGACAGTCATGAGGAGAAGGTAAACATTTGCACCACACCACACTCATCACACAGTCTCACTAAATCTACACCACCAAAATCCACACATAGTAACACAAAAACATTCACGGAGGCTCTCAATAATAATCTGTCTAAGCAACAGAAACCTCCGAAGCAGAAACGCAAGCAACCTCCATCCTCCAACACAATCCAAATGACACATAGCCCACAGACTCAGTGTGCTACTCAACCACAGCCAATAAAGCAAAACAACGTACCCAACACACTAGTCATGGATGACTCTATAGTCAGGCACACTGATGTCCCACTCACCAGGCTAAACAAGGAGAAGGTTACTGTCAGCTGCCTGTCAGGTGCCAGGATCCACCACATAACCCACGCACTTAGGTCACTCCACAACAAGTACAAATATGACTCTGTCATTCTCCATGTTGTTGTGAATGACCTGAGACGTACCTCCCTGGACTACATGAAAAGAGACATGGAAGAGCTATCTGATCTTGTAGCCCAGGCAGGTATGACCATAGCCCTGAGTAGCATTCTGCCATCACCCAGAATGATACCGCAGTACAAGGACAAAATGAATGACTTCAACAATTGGCTTAGCTTCTGGTAACATTCTAAGGGGATCCAATATCTGTCTGCCTGGGATGAAATGGTCGACAGACCACGATGCTTTGCCACAGATGGACTGCACCTGTCGCCCCTGGGATTCCGGATACTGGCTAAGGCTCTTGCTGCCCCTATAGTGCCTTTTTTAGGCAAAGTCCAAATAACAAATTCACCACTGTAACAGGAACAGGCAAGCAAAAACTGAGGGTAATGCTACTCAATGCTAGAAGTCTAAATCTCAAAATGCACTCACTAGAGACACTCCTTAAAATGGAGAACATCGATATCTGTGCAGTGACTGAGACCTGGTTCAAGGCTCAGAGAGCACCCCTGCACAACCAGGCTATAACTCATACCACACTTTTCGACCATGTAACCTGGACCGAAACACCAAAGGCGGAGGTGTGTCCATATTCATTAAGGATATCCACACCTCCAGGCTAGTTGCTCAGCATAATGCATCCGAGGTTATCCAAGTGCAACTAACTCTGGGCAAAACTGCAATCCAAATTGTAGCTTGCTACAGATCCCCCACCATGCCCCAGGATTCCCACTCCTCTTTTCTTGATGTACTGGAAAATATTTGGGTTCAACCAAACACCCTAATAATGGGCGACTTCAACTACCCCACCATTAACTGGGAAAACTACTCGTGTACCAACTCCTTAGCTCAATGCTTTCTGGAATTCATAAACTCCAATGCCCTTGATCAACTTATCCACACCCCCACCAGGGGCAACAGTATCCTAGACCTAGTCATTACCAACATGAGGGACTAGTATTCCACACCTGAAGTCAACTCCTCGTTGGTCTAATCCGACCATAAGCTAATCACCCTTGATACCACATCCCGCCCCCACCCCCCATTAAGGAAACCACGTTAAAAGATTTCTCCATTGCCAACTTCATGCTTCTTAAGACAGAAGTGGTGAACTTCATGACACCCATGCAGATGGACAATACAGTTACAACTGCTGAATCCTACACAAATGCACTCTATAAGCACTTACACAAGTGCATGGATCATGCTATCCCAAACAGAACCAAGACGCTATCCTCCAAAAAAGGAAGCCAATCTGGTGGTCCCCTGCCATAAACAAACTGTACAACAGAAGGAAGAAACTGTTGTAAAAGAGAGTAAAATCCCATGAGTGGAGGAGCTCCCTGGTCAGCCTCAGTAAGAAGCTGAGATCCCTTATAAGATCCTCCAAAGCTAGCTATGAAAACAAAATTGCCACTAATTCTAAGGACAACCACAAAGCATTCTATAGCTATGTCAAGAATCTCGATGGCAATACCCAGATCTGCTTTGAGTTACAGCACGGCACGAAAATTACAGAACCAACTGATATTGCCAACATCCTGGCAGATAGGTTCAGTGCTAACTTTACCTCCCCCTCACCCCCTAAAGGGCCCATATCTATACAGGAAGAATGCAGAGTCCCTGTAATTACAACTATACAAGTAAAAGCTGCACTCTATAAAAAATCCAAGAACACAGCATCCATGGGACCGGACAACATCCCAGGCTGCGTTTTACACAAACTTCAGAATGAACTGGCTCCCCACTTAAGCACCATGTTCAATAATAGCCTCGCATCAGGCTTTGTGCCCACTGAATGACGCACAGCAACAGTTATCCCACACCACAGAGGAGGAGCAACCACTGATCCCGGGAACTAGCGACCTATTAACCTGATGAGCCTGGTCTGCTTGGCTATGGAACGTATCATCATGGAACTCATAAACAAAGACATTGGTAACCTCCAAACTCTGGATCCCACCCAGTTCGGGTTTGTGAAAGGCAGATCATGCCTCCTGAACCTGATCGACTTCTTTGAGGCAGTCACCAAAGCCGTAGATGAGGGTAAGGTGGTTTACACAGCCTATCTTGACCTCACCAAGGCTTTCGACACCATCCCCCATTCTGGAATTATAGCTAAACTCACTAAACTAGGTATAAATCCCTACATCACAAGATGGGTTGCCAACTGGCTCACTGACAGAACCCACACTGTAAAAGTTGCAGACTCCAAATCTGACCTCAAAGCAGTGACAAGTGGAGTACCACAGGGTTCCATCCTGGGACCTCTCCTGTTTGGTACCTACTTCTCTGAAGTACAGGCTAACACAGAAGGCCTCTGGCTAATGAAGTTCGCAGATGACTGCAAACTAGGAGCCATAGGTAAGTCCCCAAATGATGTGGACATCCTATAGGAGGGCCTCGCTGAGATAGATGCCTGGTGTCAGAGCCATGGCCTCAAGCTCAATGCCAAAAGGTGCAGTGTCATCCCCTTTGGTAAAAACTCTGTACCCATGAACTACCACATAGGCAGCAATCTACTTAACACCGAATGTGTGATAAGAGACCTTGGGACCCAGGTGGACAGTAGTCTCTCCTTTGATAGTCACATTGGCACAGTAGTCAGGAAGTCCTTCTACGTGGCACACCTCATCATAAAAGGGTTCTCATCCTGTTCTCATTCTGGTTCTCATCCTGGAAAAAAGAGGTCATTGTTCCCCTCTACTTGACACTCATTAGACCCATTATAGAGTACAATGCCCCTTTTGGAATGTATCCCACAAGACATCTGCAGCAGCTGGAAAAGCCACAGAAGTACCTCACAAAGAGGGTTACTGGCCTCAAACAAATGCCCTACACTGACCGCCTCAAAAAACTCCAGCTTTACTCCATAGCATATCACCTACTCCGAGGCGATCTCTGCCTAACATATAAAGCTATGTCAAACCCAGAGCTGTTGGACATGCTACACCTAAAGAAATCCCAATCCCTCCAAGCTACATGCTCTAGGGACCTAAACCTTGTAGCCACAATAAACAGGACATGCTGGAGGGATAGATTCCTGACCCAGAGACTTCTCATACCTTGGAACAGGCTACCCATTTATGTTAAGCAAAGTTCTTCATTAGCACTCTTCAAGAAAAATCTTGATGAGTGGATGGGAAATAGGAAATACACCCGGGGATCACTTCTGTGTCTCTGCTCGACAGTGACACAGGAAAATAACTTTCTTGGGTGGCATAAGCCAGGGAACCTTGTTGGCTAGGCTTACGTAGGCCCTTGAGCCGATAGCCTGGTACCTACCTATGAACCTATGAGCCTAAGTAATTATGTAAGAAAACAGAGGAAGATGATCAGTCATCCACCTTATATAATAATACCTTCCTTGCACTGACTTTTCTAGTCTTTTCTGCTACCATCCTTTTCATACATGTTCTACACAAACCCGGGATAACTTTCACAATACTAAGTTTATGATTCACATAATCAGAACAGCCAAGAATCATATATTTCAGTGACTGAGTATTAACAGTAAACTAATAATCTGTGCATCTTCATACACCACAAAAAGGGCAATATCTACCTAGAAGTTTTTAATCAACATAAAAGCTTTATCATTATTGTGGATATATGGGGAGGTGCCCACAATATGACATTATGAATATTTGAAATGAATTGATGAATTTTCTGAAGACTTTAGCATGTTAATATTTAAATAACAATAATAAAACTAGTTTTGTCTTTTCATTGAGCTAGAATAATTTTTTTTAAAACTTTCTTTTTATTAATTTTCATAAATCATGAACATCTTACATCATGCAGATAACTATACATAAACATAACACTAAATATTAAAACTATATGCAAAAGATGCTCATAACATTAGACTATTCTGTTTGAAATCATTACATTTTATCTAATAACTTTTTTAGTTTCATCCAGGATAACTTCCTATGTGTCATTCTTTCCGTTCTAGAAGCAAGAGTTAAAAGTTCTCTGTTACATACTGTTTTGGCCAATAATGTAAATTCAGCAAAAGATACAATTGTTTTGGTTTTCCAGTTTAAAGTTGTGACTTTTCTTGCTATAGCCAAAAGAGACCAGAGAAGATGCACTTGTGATTTTGGTATGCAATCTGGCACTGGAGCATTAAACAACAAAAGTGCATCTGTTATTATACACTTGTCAGTCCATAATGCCTTTATAAAATCTCTAAATTTCTGCCAGAATGGGACAATCAATCTGCATTCAAGGAACATGTGTACCCAATCAGCACAGAGATTCTCATCACATCTCCAACAATTATGACTAGCTTTATTTGACATTATAGCAATTCTCTGTGGGGTAAAGAAACTCCTGTGTAAAAACTTCCATGTAAATATTTTCCAATATGGAGATGATGTTGTATGATTGATTGACCTGAGTGTTACTAATTTATTATTTTCAGAAAAATTAAGTCTGTTCATACTTTCTATATAACTCCATAATTTAGGCTGTTTTACGTCAGCTCTTAATGCTTTATAAATTTTAGATAAAGAGAAACCCATGCTAAATTGTGATGTATTTAATTCACATAAAAGAAAGATTATTTTAGTCTGTAATAAAATATTAGTCACTTGGCTCGTTTTAAATTCCTTTATTAGATGTTCTCTGAAAATTTGAATATTTAACCAATTATCTTGATTTGTGTTATACCTTGCTAAAAGGCTTGTAGTATCATGAATAATATTTGTACTTAGGAACTGATGCCAATAATTTAGTCCATTGCCTTTCATTTCCATTATTTTATTTATATTAAAAGAATCTAGACAATTCTTCGTGTGTGCTAGTGGGAATATTAATATAGAAAAATGTCTTGTTATGCAGTTACTATTTATAATTTTCCTAAATTGTTTAGTATATAGCTAACACAGTGTGGGAACTTCTCATGTTTATTTTCTTTATATACTGAGTCCTTTACTACTAAAAATATTTTTGTTATTTTCAGTAAAAATATCATTGTTTATTGTTTCATCGGCATTAGATAGTAGAATATTCGTAATATTTTTCCAGTTTGAAGTATACTTGTTACTTAACCACTTGCTTATTATGTGAATTATAACTGATTCAGCATAAAGTTCTAAGTTTGGAAATGTAATTCCACCTTTTTCCCAATCTCTATTGTGCCAATCATACTTTATTCTTGTTTTTTGTGGGAACCATAAAAACTTAATTAGAAGTGAGTTGAGCTGTTTTATTATTTTTTTTTGGAGGGCTAATAATTATTGTTTGAATAAAAAACAAAATTTTAGGAAGAATACACATTTTTATTAATGTTAGCTTTTCTTCAAAAGTAAAGAACATTTTACTCCATTTGTTTATATATTCTTTGATTATACCTAACAAATTTCTATAATTGGCTTGTATAATTTCTTTCCAATTAGGTTTTATATATATTCCTAAATATTTAAGAGTGTTAGTCCCCCAACTAAAATTACTATGTTTTCTCCAATCAGAACTTACTTTTTATTTACCAATAATGTTTCATATTTAGTACTGTTGAATTTTAGACCTGAAAGTTTCTCAAAATGTCCTATAGCTGTTGTAATATGCCTTATTGAAGAGTCTAAATTTCCTATAGTTAATATTATATCATCAGCAAATAGTTGTATTTTAGAGGCATAATTTGAATTAACCATAAAGCTATTTATGTTATTATTTCTTATGTAATTTGCAAACAGTTCTACTGACAATGCAAATAACAAAGGTGGCAGAGGACAACCTTGCTTAGTTCCTTTTAGTATTTGGATTTTGTTAGATAAAAAGGCCCCAATTTTAATATACGACAAAGAGTTTTTATATAAGCTATTTATTAGTTCTATGAAATCTGTGGAGAAATTAAATGTTTCCAAGACTTTAAATAGATATGACCAAGATAAAGAATCAAATGCCTTCTCTATGTCTAAACTAATAATTGATAATTCTTTTTTCTTTTTATTTGCAACATCTATTAAGGTTAAAAGTCTGATGACATTGTCCTGAACTTTCCTATTCAAAACAAAACCCGTTTGATCATCTGCTATTATTTTGGGGATGAATTGATTCAATCTTTTAGTAAGTATGGAGGTAAAAATGTTATAATCTACATTTAGCAGAGATGTAGGTCGATATGATGATACTAATTTAGGGTCTTTATCTTGCTTTAGAATGGGAGATATTATAGCATACTTCCATGAAGGAAAGATCCCGTGGTAGTGGTGCTGCGGTAGCGTTGTCGCCTCACAGTAAGACGTTGTCGCGTTCGATTCTCAGCTAGAGTGTCTTCTGTGTGGAGGCATGCATGAATGGGTGTGCCTTCATTGAAGGTTGTGTGTCAGGGCTGGTAACTCAGCACATAAAAATCCCTTACCAAACATTAGCGGACCGGAGTTCCGCTGTGGCGACCCCTAACTGGGATAAGCCGAAAGACACAACAACAGCAACAACTTCCATGAAGGAAAGATATTTTTATTTTTCCTAAATTCTTCAAAAGCTGCCTGTAAAGTCTTTAAGGTGTCTTCTGGAAACAACTTATATATTTCTCCTATAATCCCATCTAATCCAGGTGCCTTATTGTTTTTAGATTACAAATACATTCTTTAATTTCTTTTAATGTTATTGGTTTGAGCAAGTTAGCATTTTGTTTCTTTGTTACTCTTTTGTTGATATTTTCATTCAAAAAATTACACTTAAGCATATTGTCTGCAGAGTCACTATTTGTATTATTTACCTTCTCATAATATACCCTGAAGACCTTCAGAATTTCTTTGTGTTCCGTTACATGTCTTGTTTTAACTCCCGTATTATCAGTGATTTTTTTTATATGACTTAGTCTATCTAAATTTTTTGCTTTGACTGCCAACTTATGTACATTTTTGGGGTTCACTGAATAGGATTGAATTTTGAATTTTTTTAGATTTATTGCCACTTTATGATTTACAATTTCTGCATATCTAGTATTTAATGTTTTAAGTTCAGAATTAGTTGTTATGTCCTTGGTGCTTAAAATTTTCTTTATTCCGTCTATTTTTAGTTGTATTTGTGTTAATTCATTTTTTCATTGTTTTCTTTTGTTTAGATACCAATTTTTGATCTTACTATATAAATAAGATTTTAGTGAATCCCAAAGTATAACCTTTGAAGTTTCATTATTATCATTGATGTCTAAAAAATATTTTATTTCACCAAGAAGCCACTCTTTAAATCCATTAAGTGTAGTAATGTAGACAGGTAATCTTTGCCACGTTATTAAGTCTTTAGGCATGATGTTGACCTTAAAAAATAAGGCATTATGATCTGACAATGGGCATGAACTAATTAACACTTCTTGTACCTTAGAAAATATATTGTTAGTAACTAGTACTTTATCAATTGTTGTTTATGTACCATACCTATATGAATAATGGGTGTATTCTAATGAGTGTGTTTCTTTTAAATCATATATATCCCTAAGACATAATACATTAATACAATTCTTTAACTTTTTAGCTGCAGGGGAAATTCTAAATTTATCATTTTTGGTAGTATCTTTTTCAGTGAGAAGGCAATTGAAATCTCCTGCATGTATTATTTATCCTTTGGATTTGGAAATTATTAACTCTAAATGATTCCTTGCTGTAACTGCTCCAAAACCAGGTATCCAGTAAGAATGTACAAGAATTATATATCTTTTGTTTATCTCCAGAACTGCCAGGCATAACATGCCATTCTTGTCTGAGTAAGTATCAAAGGCATTGGTAATGTTTTTCTCCACAGTATCATCGTGCCTCTTCTCTTGGTTTGGTAGTGGGATTCTACAAGGACCACATAAACATTAAAACATAATTTATCTATATCCCTGTTGACAATATGTGTTTCCTGTAAAAAACCTATATCTACTTTATTCATTTTCATGTATCTAACTATACTCCCTTTTTTGACAGGATTATTAAGGCCATTGACATTTAAAGACATGCATTTATAAGAGAACATTTAGAATGGTACATATATATCTATTTAATTTAGTTATGAGCAGGTAAATAGAAATGAATAAGAAAATCATAACATATATAACTATATACAAAACTAAACATGGAAACCTAATTTCCTGGCTTGATGAAAGCATCATCTTAGCCACCACCACTAACAGTCCTACAACCAGTCAACCTTTATATTGCTGCTTCTGCCCTCTAATAATTAGGTATACAGTTAAACTTATTCAATATTATGTAACATTATGTTTAGTTATTGAAGCGCAAAACATCTCAAGACATATGATAGAATATTAAGTATTTTACAAATTACAAATAAAATAGTCATGCAATAAATATTCATGTTTGACAAACATCTCTATGTTAGAGTAACAGGATTATGCTCTCATAAACCAGCATATGTAAGCTTGACTTCAAAAGCAATATAAGAAATCAGAGTCTTTTGTTAAGATGAAAAAAGATATTAATTTCCTAATACAGATTAAACTATGAATAGAGAGTGTACAGCTAGTTTAATTATATGATTTGAAATGATACTGCATATTAAATATATATTTATATATTTAAGGCATAGAAACCCTCTCCATTTTTCTTCTGTCACCCATTCTCCTCTCGACTATTCCTTCTATACATTTTGTTTATGGGCTATATATGTATGGTCTAAGCAAAGTATGACCAATATTTTGAAATCTGTAATATTAAACTATTATGAGTGTTTTAAGCTTATTTAAATGTAGTAAACGTACTTTATTCAAACACCCTTCTCCATTTCATTTATCCCCTTTTGTTCCAATAATAAACCATTTATACAACTTTCTAATATTGATATTTCAAAAATGTATTAATTGAAGTCCTCATTGTTGTCAATATCACTACTATTAGTAAGAGAATAAATCAACATTGCTTATACTAGTTATTGATTATAAGATAACATCTTCAATATAATGATCAGATAGTACAAGTGTTTGCTGCTTTGAAGTAACTGGATATGTGTTATTCCCAAAACAGCTTTTTTGTTTTGTTTATTCAACACTTACTGTTGTATTAAGTATTTGCTTAAAATCCATTATTAGTACTATGTGAGCTATGCAATAAACTTACTTTACCACATCCTTCTATATTTTAGGAATGCCTAAATGCAAAGTACCCTTGAAAATAATAAGCAATTTTCTATTATCCAAATAACATTCCTAATGTATCAGTGCTCACATGAAAAAAGATATGTTTAAACTAGGATTTTTTGGGGTGAAATATATAACACATATATGAATGAACTCTCAAATACGATTTTCCAAAAGTGACTTATGAAGAAATACCAATGTTCTCTTTACAGTTTCTTTTTTATTTAAAACATTTAGATGTTCATATATCAGGTAACTATATTTACCTCGGCTTATTAACATGCGACAATATTACACCTTCCCCCTTTTTTCTTTTTTAAAATCTATCTGCAACTTATAAAGGGATGCTCTATTTTAATGTTTTTCAACTTTCCCTTCAGTCAGCTGTATTTATCTTTCATTAAATATCTGGTGAAGCTGCATTGTAACTAAAGCATCTGTGTGATGTATAGAGAAATGCTAAGTTTCTTTTCATGTGTAATTTACTCTTCATTTGCAAGTTATTTTATTTCTATATACAATTAACCAGAATTCACCTTAGAACTAAACATGTATCTCACACTGTCAATAAGTTTAGAAAACAAAGCAATTCAAAACAATGCTAGGAAGCATGAGTGATAATTGTGCCTTGAATACTGAGTTTAACTGCAACTACAACAGTTTCCAGCATTTATGTTATTAGATCTAGTCTCCGGCATCAAGAAGAACTAGTAAACATTCATTTTGTTAGGAAATTATAAACTTACAGTCAAGAAACTACTTTGAAGAATATTTTGAATGTCTCAGCAGCAAAACTTCCTTGCTGCGTCCTTATCACCTGTCGCAGTTGTTTCTTATGTGCGACCGGGGCTCAGAGTACAATTACGTCATCACTAGAAGTTTTTAGTCTCAAAACCACAGATCAATGAATAGCTTGTGATTTAGTTCTCTTGAGGCTTTGCATTCAAAAATGAACTGCATACATGAGGCAGGTATGACATTTTTCAGTTATTTTTGGCTTTCCTAGCTTTCGTGCACTCGTGGGTTGCAAAAAAGCATGTAAAATAGAAAAAACAAGTTAAACAGGGTAGCACTATGCAGCTATTAATCTTTTTTAACACCACAGACCACACTTCTTTTGAAGCTCCCTGTCTCCCCAGAACATTCATCATAATTACTTTAATACCTACAAAGAAAATTTAATCAGTCTAAAGCCCACAAAGCTTCCTGTCAGACTGTATAAGCTCCCATCTCCCCCGTTCAGCATTTAAAGCTACTGCTACTCTATTTAATGTATTAAGGTTACAGAACAAAGACACATAAACTATTTTTAAACAACAGTTTAATATTATTCTGACGGCACTCAGCACACCACTAATTTAAAATATAACATTAAATCACAATCTTGTAAGATTATGACAAGATCTTATGTGCTTATAAGCCATTTGTTTTTATTTATATTATAATCTATATAGGGGATAAAAACTTCATAGTGGAGGGAGGAGAAATGGCAGAAAGTAATTATCTATATAATAATAAGAGTAATTACTATAAAAGAGGAAGAAGGGTTAGTTATATATAGTTGTAAATATTTATTTTAAAATCTTACCTCATATTTGCACTATTTATCCTATTCCAAGGGAGAATAACCTCAGGAAATTAGAAGCTTATGTTTTACTTCCCTTTAAGTTTTTTTGTGGACTTATCATTTGCTGTTATTTTGCCATTAGTAGCTTGTCTCTTTAGGCTTGGAGTAGAAAGTCCATATCTTCAATTTTGTCTAGTAGATTATGCTTTTTGACAAATTGTGTTGCTTCTTCAATATTATTAAAGATTTTTTTGACCATCTGGAAGTGTGACTTTTCATCTAGCAGGGAAGAGTATTTGAGCTTTTATTTCAGCTTTCTTATGGTCTTTAATGAGGGGAATACAAGCTTTCCTTTTTGCTATTGTCACAGATGTATAGTCATTATCAAATCTAATAACTCTTCCATTTTCTTGAATGGGGCTCTTCATCCAGGCACTTTTTAACACCAGATCTTTATCCTGTGTTGACAAAAACTTAACTATGACGAATCTTGCTGAAGTTGGATTTTTTTGATACAGAAGGATTTGATAAAGACCTATGAGCCCTTTCAATTCCATAAGAAAGTGACTCTGGGAGGTTTAGCACTTTAGGCAACCAATTATACAGGAAAATAATCATATTATTTCCCTCTGTCTTTTCAGGAACTCCATAAATTCTAATGTTATTCCTCCTTGACCTTGACTCCAAATATTCCACTTTCTCAGTTAATAAGTTGTTTTGCTTCAATAAGAAATTTATTTGACTGTCATTCTCTATCTGCTTTCCATCTATGTCATTTAGAGATTCTTTTATGTTGGTTATTTGATCTGAGTGCTTTGAAATAATTTCCTTTAAATCTTGAATTTGCTTTTTACTCTCTTTTTTCATATTTTCCATAATGCTTTCTAGATTGTCCATTTTAGTAGAAAGGTCCTGTATACTTGTAATTATGGTCTGAAGTTCTTTTTCACAGAACTGTCTTGAGCTGAGGACTTTGAATGACTCATATTTCAAGTATTTGTATACAGCTGCTAATATTCTGACAGGAATTTTGTGAGAAAATTCACTGAAAAATGTTACTTTTTCTTCCTCGGGTAATCCACAATAATGAAAATATTTGTAGGTAGTTTTTCCCAATGTATTTTGAAAAATTCCAAATAAATCCTGTCAGAAATAAAACTTATAGACAGAGCAACAAAAAACTGCTGCACTCACTCTGACATTTTAGCCACGCCCCCCAGAATTATTTTTTCATACCAAATATTTACTTTGAATGTGTCATAGTACAATATTTTCAACATGAAGACATTGGTCTTTATCACAACGGGTGGGCATTTGAAGTGAAACAGTACCTGTTTGTAACTTTTAGTATATTACAACTGACACACTAAGACTTATGATATCATTGATTACTGTTTTGTTATAGGAGTTGTACCAATTTCAAATTTTGGAATACTACAGCCAGGTAGCACTGATGTCTTATGAAAAATGCTGAACATAAGTTATATATTACTGAATAATACCGGTGTTCATTATAAAACCTCGTGAAATATTTGTAAAGTTTAATTTCAGGTACTGGCTTGTTGGTGCAACCAACCACTTCTAGGTCACTTTTAAAAAAAATCTTATTATAGCTGGTATTTTTATGTTATAATTTACTGCAGTCATTAAGTTTTAAAATTCAGAGTAGATGATGAGAGGTTTGTAACCATGACTTTATAGAAGAGGACCCTTAAGTAATTTATTGTAGGTTTGGAAGTGATAGAGCTGAGCAGATGAGGTCTAAGCAGTCTGCATATTGCACTATGCTGACATAATTCTTGAGGGACACTGATAGTGGCTGGGAGGAATGGAGCATCTTCTTACCTAGCCAAGGTGTCTTTCTTTGCTACAGAAGTGCTCTGTTTTATCATTCAACTAAAACAGGTGAGTATTTTCTGCCTAGCTGAATGAGAAAGATATGAAATGGCAGATATTGTAAATGCCTGAAAATAGGTGAGGACAAACCAAAAGATCCTGAGTGTGCTACTTTAAATGGTCAGTATAGGAAAACACAATTAGAGTTGTATAGCTAATGCAGATGGAGAAAGACGTGAGTAAATGAGCAAGAGGGATTTACCTTTTAAGCTTAAGATGGCCACTGCTATAGTTACTAAGAACAAAATGGAAAAAATGTTTTGAAAAGACAGGGTAACATTATGTCTTGGTGGAAATTCCTACCACTTATAGGAGGAAATAATGTTCTTTGATGCTGTATTTTCTGTAATTATTTTTTTTATGCTAGATTCTTTAGCTGTGTGAACTCCCTATTAGTGCCTACACATTGCAAATCTAATAAATTCTCACACGCACTGTTGACATTTATGATGTTAGTCTGAATCCACTGAATTTCTTTATAGATGCATAGGTGTTTACTAGGCTAATGACCACAAGGGCCTTTTTAAGACTAGCCATGTATCCCAAATCTCTGACAAGTTCTGATACCCTTGGTAAGTGTAAGCATGGGCCTGGGAGATGAACCATTTACAGGTCACCTGTTTGCATCAGAGACAAAGGTGCCAAACCAGCAATGAATTTCAAGTTTCCCATCCAGTTGTCCAAGCTGCACTTGAATTAAATTAGGGAGGAACTCTGCTTCACGTGGATGGGGAGCCTGTTCCTTAGACGAGGTAGTCTCTGGGATACATATCTATCTCTCCAGCAGGTCCTGTTTATATCACAGGCAAGGTTTTAAGTCTTTAGAATAGGTAATTCTGGTACTGTTTGTTTTGTGGATATGCAGGAGGTCCATCAGAGTGAGGCTGACAATGCTCTGTATGCCAGGCATAGATCTCCCCTCAAAAGTAGGAGACAGAATACAGGGATAGGGCCTTGAGCTGCTCTGCATAGGACATTTTACTTATGCCCTGTATTCTTTTAGTGAGGAACCTCTGTGGACATTCCAGTTGTTGGATATACCTAGTTAGGTACATACTAAAGGGGACATTGTACTATAACAGGTCTGATGAATGCTGACTACAGTGGAACAATGACTTCCTTGGACTTAGTTGCCATACCTTTGTTTATAAGTTGCGCAACACATGATGATCAAAGGCTAGATTACTATCTGTGTGTGTCCCTAAGTCCCTGACTACTGGGTCAGCTCTAAAGGATGTGTTGTCAATGTGATAGTTACCAGGGATGGATGACTTCCTAAAGGATACTATTATGAATTTCTTGGCATTTAGTTTTAGTCCATGACTCTGACACCAGTTGTTTGTCTGTGTCAGCCCCTCCTGGAGAACATTTGTGTCAGTGTGACATTCAATGACAGCTCCTAATTTGCAATCATATGCAAATTTAGTCAGCCAGAGACCACTGAAATTGGCCTTGACTTCTGAGAAGTAAATGCCAAAAAGGAGCTTTCCAAGGACTGATCCCTGAAGGACTCCACTTGTGACTGACCTCTTTGTAGAGGTGGATTTCCCAGTTCTAACTTCCTGGGTCCTGTCTGTGAGCCAGCTGACTATCCACCAGGTGACATACGGGTTTGTACCTAACCTCTTGAGTTTGTCAACAATGCCCGAGTGGGGTATTGTGTCAAATTCCTTGGCCAGGTCAAGGTAGGCAGTGTGAACAATTTTGCCCTCATCCATTGCTTTGGTGACCTTCTTAAATTAATCCACCAGGTTGAGTAGGCATGATTTCCCCTTGACGAAACCAAACTGGGTTGGGTCCAGTGTCTGGAGGTTTACTATACCACTATTGATCATTTCCATGATAATTCTTTCCATGGCTTTACATATAAGAATAATGAGATGTATGGGCTTGTAGTTTCCAGGGTCTGTAGATGTCCCTCCTTTGTGCAGAGGGATGACTGTTGCCTTTCTCCATTCATGAGGCATTAAGCCTGTTTAGAGGCTACAGTTAAATAGTAATTCCAGAGGCCCTGATAGGTCATGTTTCATGCTATTTAGAAAGCATCCTGGGAAATTGTCTGGGCCCATTGATGCAGTGTTCTTGGTCTTAGAGAGAGCATTAAGAAGTACCTGTTCCCTAGTGATAGCAGGGGGAGTTATATTTGATGATATTTCTTGAGACAAGCTTGAGGGGGAGAGAGGAGTAAAGTTGGAGCTGAATTTATCAGCCAGGAGGTTTGCTATATCTTCTGGCACAGTATAGGTGGCTCCATTTACAGTGAGCTGTGCACACAATTGCGTATTCCCTTTGAGGTTGTGGACATAGCTAAAGAATGCTTTGTGGTTGTCCTTGGCCTGTGAGGCCAAACGTACCTCAAATTTGGCTGTGGTAGACATTATTTGTCCTCTGAGTTGTTTGTTTAGTTTAATGAGAGTACTTTTGTCCTGCTGGGTGCTGCACTTCCTAATTTTTGCCATGATTTTCTTCCTGTTGTCATACAGCTAATTGATTTTGTGATTCCACCAGGGTGGCTTGTTTTTTGAGTTACTTCTGTACTTCTTCCTGGTGGGTACAGCTGCCTCTATGCAGCTATTAACATGCTTGTACAGGGTTTCTGTGAATAGTTTTGCATAGGCAGAAGTGTTCTCAGGGTTTATAGGGGCTTGAAATTTTGCCAGGTTTGCACTTAATAGCAGGATGTTAGCCTTAGAATAGTTCCTGAATATTCCTGGTTTATCTGGGTATGAAGATAGGAATCTACATTTACAAAGTGAAAGGCTATACAGGCTATAACTTCAGGAAGCTTTGTGTGAGTGAAGGCAGTCTGAGGGTAATGGGCAGGGGATGGACTAGGAAGGAATACAACATAAAGGATTCAGCTTGCAGAATAAAAGAAAATGGAAGTAAAACTTTAGATCTGATGTTGTCAGTCTTCACATAATCCTTGACTGTGGGCTCGGTTCTGAGCCTCAGAACCAACTTGGCCATTATTCCAGCTTGTGCCTTTCAAAAACTCTCGAGCTAAGCTCTACCTACAATTCTCCTCACCAAATTATGTCAGATCTCGTTTGCCACTTCATAGTGCCAGATGCATTCAGTCCAGTCTCCTGAGCTTTAGCTTTTCTTCAAAACTGTAAGTCAGATTTTTCTTACTATCCAATCTCTAAATTTTGTCTTTTGTCACAATTTATACTACTCTGCTCCTCTAGATATCCTTTACCATATGCATGAGAGTGCTTTCTTCTCTCCTTTAGCATTAGGTTGTCAGTACCATTATTGGTATGTCTTCCCCTTTTATCTTCAGGTAACCTATTATACCATCATTGGTAGTTTTCCTTTTTTCCCTTTCTCTGATACTTAAAAAAAAATGTTCCTTATTCTAAAGTGTCTGCGTGTATGTGTGAGTATCTGTGTATATGGTCACCTTACTTTTCTCATATTGCCGTCAAATCCTCTAAAGGTACCTCTGGCTTCAAGAAGTGCCAAAAGTTAGAAAAAAATGCCTTATTAAGATGGATACACTCTTTGTGTTTTGTCTTGGTGCATTCCATCTGCAGGAAGACTGTGCGACCTGTCATGGGTTCAGTTCCAGAACCCTGATAGAGCATAATAATAAGTTAATATTGAAAGGCCTTCGTAAGTCTGAATTTGAAGAGGCAATATCTGATCCAAAGACAGAAGCCAGTTCCTCCTGTTCGTCAACCTCTTCCTCTAGACCAAAAAAGCGGAGTCACTCAATTCCAACAGCTCCCTCGGAACCGCCTTCTAAATTGGCCAAATATCCCACCATGCTGACAGCCTCCTCAACACCGGTGGGCCAAGATTCTCATCCCTTGGTGCCATCAGCACTGACCTCTTCAGTTCAAGCATCGGTGCAGACATCTCTCCCTCCAGTACCAATGGATTTTTTGGTACCAAAGGACCGTCAGGTAATAGTTTTACCTCGTACAACCTTCTCCCCCTCCATAGATCCATTTGTGAACCATCCTCCCAGTCCTTTTTTAGAGAGACGGCCACCAAGGTCTCCATCTACCTCCTCTATTCGGTCCACCAAAGGTCTGTCAGAGTTAGATATTATGAGACTGGTGGACCAGATCCTGATGGTGAGGGGACTACCTCCATCCATGGTTTCTAGCCTAGTTATTTCTGGAACCTTGCCTTTTTCTACCCCCATCCATATTTTTCTTTTACTCCAAATGAGATTTCAGAGCCCCTGGTGCTGACATTTCTGGCTTTGACTGCTTTGGTGCTGGCCAGAGCTCATTCTCTGACACTGATAGTTACCCTGAGTTCTGCCAGTTCCTCGGAACCAGAGACCTCCTGGGGTTGGGTCTTCATTGTCAGTTCCAAAGGGCAGGGTTTGACTTCAGTTCTTTCAGAGTCTTCCATGCCCCTCGGTGCATCGGCACATGTAAACTCAGCCCTGGCTTCTACGTCAGGGGGGCCTCCTATGTGCAGGATGGGACCATGTTTCTGAAGGAGTCTATTTCGGTTGTGGGCTCCCATCCCTCTATTGGGGGACCTGCCTTCCAGGCTATGGAGAGGGCCTTCTCCATTGCAGGCAAACAGTCTATGCCTTCCCTGTCAGACCAAACATTGTGTCCATTCCCTCGAATGGAGCTTCCGCCAGTCTCTGCCCTGGGACAGTTGGCACAAAAGTCTCAGAACCAGACCTCTCAGGTTATGTCATCATCAGAAACCTCTCCGGAGCACCCCACCAAATAGGTACCTTCAAAGAAAAATTGCAAGAGGAAACACCTGGACTCCCTTGAAGAGTCCTTCACAGAAGATATTGATTTCAGTGAAGGGGAAGGTTCCCCTAAGTCACCCCTGAAGATATTTCCCTCGGGGACATCTTAGAAATCCTTAAGCAGAGGGGTGGCTGGACTACCATTCAACCTTCCTCATAGGAATCAGAGTACCTAAGGGCTTTTTGTACCCAGCCCTCTACCTCTTGGGTTTCTCTGCTCGCTGACAATCTTAATTTGATTGCTCAATGGGCCTGGATGATACCTGACACTGTCGAGCCAGTCCCCAAGAGGTCTGATTGCATTCTGTCTGCCCTTATAGATGAACAGCATTGGGCTAAAGGTATTCCTGTTGATGCCAGGATGGTTGTGGCAGCCACTAAAAAGGAGCCTGCTGATGAAAGTCCTACCTTCTGTCCTCCTAACAAAGAGTCTTGGATGATGGCTAGATTTGGGAAGTGCGTATACGCTTCATCGATCTTCACTCTCAGGTCCTTGAACTATATGGTACATTTTATCAGGCTTCAAAGAGATCTGATTAAAGAGCTTATACATACTCTTATCAGGAGCAGTAGATGAAGAAGTTCGACACAAAGTTGCTTCTCAGCTCGCCACCCTTAAGTCAATCCCCAATTTGTCCATGAGGCTCAATGCTCATGCTGCTGAAGGGATGATAAGAGCAGCAGGTTCAGGTGTAGCGATCAGAAGACATGCCTGGATGCACTTATGTGAGTTCCCAGAGACATTTAAGCCTGTTTTCGTCAATGCCTCATTTGACGGTTCATCCCTGTTTAGCCTCAAAGTTAAAGGGACTCTAGCCAGATGTGAGGAAAGATGGGAAGACCCTTTCTGCTGTGGGCATATGCTTTTCCACTCCTCAGCAGCCTTATCCTGGGAACCAGAGAAGTGGTAGGCATTGGTTTAAAAAGACCCAAGGACCTTTCCAGGACTCATGGCAATGACTTCCCCCTAGAGAGGGGGGGAGTAGCAATGGAAGACACCAGTCAAGAGGCAGAAATGGCCCACAGAATCAGGGTTCCAGAGACTCTTTCTCGGGTAGCTCCTATCAGCGCTTCTGAAAGGAGGCCTGATTGCCTTCCTCTGCAGGCAGTCTGGGGAATACTATCCCTGCACCAATCTGCCTGGCTAGAATTAATGATGGACAAATAGGTGCAGAGGATCATTACGAGAGGTTACAACATCCCCCTTTCAGAAGAACCAAAAAGACCAAGAAGAATCCTGGATGTTCTACACAGTCACAGGGAGGCAGCAGTCTTAGAAATTCAAAAGCTGCTTGACAATAGAGTCATCCAGGCAGCCGCACCAGACCAGAGAGGATCCAGAATTTACTCAAAATTCTTTTTAGTGCCAAAGAAACCAGGGAACGGAGAACAATTTTTGATCTCAGTCACTTGAACGAATCAGTTCAACAAACCAAATTCCAGATGGTCTCGGTTTAGTCTATTCTTCTATTTTTTTGAAAAAGATGATTGGATATGCTCAATAGATCTTCAGTATGCATATTACCACAAAAATGGACAAGCGGTCCAAACAATTATTGCGCTTCCAGCTGGGGGTACAGTCACTATCAGTTCAGAGCACTGCCCTTTGGTTTCACCACAGCTGCAAGATGTTCACTAAATATATGGTAGTGATAGCAGCCCATCTCGGACTGCTAGGATTCCGAGTGTTTCCATATCTAGATGAATGGCTCCTTACCACTCTGACCAGGTGTCACCTCCTAAAGGCATGAGATTACACTCTTCTATTTTGCTCCAGCTTAGGAATCACTATAAACTACAAAAAATCCCATCTAGGACCACCAAAAACCCAGAATTCATTGCAGCTATGCTTGACAGGTCACCAGCTTTGCATCACTTCCTCTAGAAAGGCTCCAAAGGCTCAGATCACAAGTGAGCCAGATCATTTGAAGCAAGAAACTAGCAGCAAGACTCATTCTACAGGCTCTAGGGTCAGTGGCAGCATCTATCACTCTAGTTCCCTGGCCAGATATCACATGCAAATTCTTCAATGGCTTCTAGCCTCCTGATGGTCCTTATTGAATCAACCAATATCCCATCTGATTTTGCTCACAAATCATTGCAAGGAAGACCTAAGTTGGTGGCTTCACTCTAAGGAGATATTATCAGGCCATCCCTTTGTCCATCCTTAACCCCAAACCATTGTGACCAGCTTGCATATCAATGTCCTAGAGATGAGGGTGGTGCTCTTAGCACTGCAGGCTTTTCAAGACACCCTCCCCTTGGGAATGATTGTAGTACAAACAGACAGTATGTTGGTAGTCTGGTACATCAACAAGAAAGGGGTTCCAGTTCCTACCCTCTTTGCCAAGAAGTGCTCAGAGTTTGGCAATGGGTGACTTCCTCCAACCACTTTCTGATAGCAATGCACATTCCAGGGAGTTCCGACATGATCATGGACAAATTGAGCAGAACCATCCTCATGACTCATGAGTGATCTCTCAATCCAGTGGTGACGGACAAGATATTCCATCACGGAGGCCAACTGTTGCTGTAACCACTTCACATCTGCTCTGAACAAGTGCAGCAGTTACTTTGCCCCAATCCCCCCCCCCCCCGGGGAGTCACCCAGAGATGCTAGCCTTCACGATTGGTCCCCGGTCTATTGTATGCCTTTCCACAGATGCCACTGATATGTCAGTTTCTAAAGAAAGCCAGCAGACTGAAGAACAGAATAATTCTCATTGCCCCATTCTGGCCTCGACAGGTCTAGTTTCCCTTCTTATGGCCTCATCTGCTTCGGAAACCCTGGATACTGGATGCAGCTCCAAACCTATTGTCCCACCCGGCGGGGACTGATTCATCCGAATCTACAACATCTCAAGCTCAGTGCATGGTTTCTGCAGTTCCCATGATTGCCAGGCATCCCTCCCTCACCTCCCCAGTCCAATGCATCATTGTAGCCCACCACAAATCTTCAACTAGAAAATTGTACCATAACAAGTGGCTAAAGTTTACTAAGTGGTCGCTAGACTATAAACTTGACCCATATTCAGCACTTGTTGATAAAGTTTTAGACTTCTTAGTCTTACTGTAGGTGTCTGGCTCATCAGCCTCTACAATCCGGGTGCATCTGGCTGCAATTTCTAACTTTCATATTGGCTTCAATGGTTCATCACTTATGTCACATAAACTCTGTAAAGCCTTTTTGAAAAGAACCTTAATGCTCAGACCTCTATATAAAGAACCCTCTGCCCCATGGGATTTGAATTTGGTACTGCAGTCTCTTACTTCTCCCCCTTTTGAACTGTCAGCAACTTATGGCTTAAAATTCTTGTCCAGGAAAACCTTATGTTTAATAGCTATCACTTCTGCCAGGAGAATATCGGCAATACAAGCCTTGTCCTGCAAACCCCCTATTTGATATTTCATAAGGACAGGGTCTCTCTCTGGACAAATCCTTCCTTTTTACCAAAGGTTGTTTCAGAGTCAAACATCCATCAGGCTTTACATCTCCCAGTCTTTTTTCTCATTTTTTTCAATAAAGGAGAATACTGTCTACACTTACTAGATGTACACAATTATGTTTCTACCTTCACAGAACAAAAGATATTAGAAAATCCAACCAATTATTAATTGCCTTTTCTTCAGTATCTTTAGGCAGTCCAGCATCTAAAGTTACCTTGGTGAAATGGCTTAAGGACTGTATCACATTTGTTTACAACAGAAAAGGACTCCACCCACCAGGACCTGTAAAGGCACATTCAACGAGAGCTAAGCAGCATCTGCAGTTTTTCATGCCAGAGCTTCTTTAGATGATATTTGTGCAGCAGCAACATGGGCATCTCCTCATACCTTTATTACTCATTGCAAACTGGACCAGGTCTCTAGGGAATGTGTATCATTCGGCTCATTGGTGCTCAGGAATATTCTTCCATGAGACCTCCAAAGATTCAGGTAGCTAGGGACTCTGTCCCACAGTCAAGGATTATGTGAAAATTGACAACATCAGATAAAGAAGTTGTGTCTTACCATAACGTTCCATCTGTGTTGTCGATCTTCACTAATCCTTGACATTCCCTCCCTCTTTCCCCGTGCCTTGAAATCTTTTGGTGGATCAAATATTCCCAAAGACTGGCTTCATAATAGGGACACAGATATGGTCTCTTATCTATTATTTCTTGTATGTCACTATAGTTTGCAAACTCGATCTGAGTTAATTTGGTGAGAAGCATTGTGCATAGAGCTTAGCTTGAGAGTTTTTGGAAGGAGCAAGCTGCAATAACAGCTGAGTCAGTTCCGAGGCTCGGAACCAAGCCTACAGTCAAGGATTAGTGAAGATCGACAACCCAGATGGAACAGTATGGTAAGACATAACTTCTTTTTATTGAAAAGCACACTAGTAATAAAGGATCATTGTGTTATTACTGACCACCAAAAACTTCTTGAACCTCCTTTGGCATTTCTGAAATTGATTATGTGGTAGTGCTAGTAGATCAGGAACAGATGCTGCTAAAAAAGTTTATATTGGCTGACATTAGCTACATTCAATCAGTCTGTCTTTGTTTCATACACAGTCTGATTGCACACTAATTGCAACATTAAATAAATTAATAGTTTTATGGCCTCCACAGCAGCAGACACTATAAATCAATTAACGTAAGTTAGCATCTTTCTCATTAGCTAGTTACAAGTATACATAACATTTGTAATGCACACTCCTCAGCTAGTTGCTGGTAGATGGAGCTTTTTACCATTCATACTAACTGAAACATGCTATGATAACAAGTACAGGTGTACCGTGCATGTATAGCAGTGCCCCACTATGTAATTGAAAGATATTGCTTCAAATTGTTAAAATCATGAAGAAGAATGAAGATTATATTTAACCATACTGAAAATAAAGTTACACAACTGGGTACATTTTCCCATAACTACCTAAAACATGGTTTCTTTTGGTAACTAAAAACCATTAAGTAAAAAATCAGATATTATTAAAGCTGCCAAATGATTGAACATGAATTCCTTACATTTAACACAAAATAACTTAGAAATCCAAACTTCATTAAAACAGAGGGCACAGATTGTATCAGTTTGAGTGGTAGTCAAACCATTGATGTTAAGTTGTCTATCTCGCCTTCGTTCTTGCTGGTTGGGATCGGAGCCGATCCTTGGCTCCAACTCGGCCATCTTCTATAGCTCGAGAGTTGTTTACTGGCTCGAGGCTACCCCTTATCCCATGATGCCTAGCGATAGCTACCCAGATCTTGTTTGCTGCTTCTGCTGCGAGTTGTTGTTTTTTTGGCTCAGGCTCGTATAAAGTTTTTTGTATAACTTTCTTACTCTAGAATTCTATATTTTCATTGTTTTATTGTTAACGTTTAGTCTTGTTTTTTTGTGATAGCTAGTGTTTAGTTGTAGTATCCCTTCTTTACCTTGTAGAACTTGTTTAACTTAGAGAGTCCCCCCCCACCCCTCCCCCATCCTCTTTTTGTCAGGTTAGCCATTTAGGTTAGAGGCTTTCCTTCTACCTTTCTTTCATAGGCTAGCCGTTTAAGTTAGAGGCTTTCCTATTAAAAAAAAAAAAACTTTATCTATAGTCTTGTAGTATAGTGTGTTTTTTGTGTAGACTGTATTTTGCTTCGGTAGCTGCTGTAGTATTTGTTGTTTCCTTCTTTCAAGATGTCAAAGGAATCCAAAGTGTCTGAATTCAAGAAATGTGACTCATGCTGTCAGAAAATGTCTCTGACAGATGGGCACACTTCTTGCGTCTATTGTTTAGGCGCTGTGCACCTGCAGGACTCTTGTTCTATCTGCCATGCCTTTAGTTCAAGAGTCCTGCAGGAGCGTAAGAATAAGCTTATTCTTAGGGGTCTTTTAAAACCCCAGGATTCACCGGCCAAGAGCTTTCAGCCTGTGAAATCCCCTAAATCTACCAAACCGTCAACTCCAAGTTCGGAGCCGTCTCGGTTCAGACTCTGCCTTCTACTTCAGTTCCGGCTGGTACCGGTAAGACTATCTCTCCGTCGGCTCCATCAGAAACTTCGGAGCCTTGACGGAGCCACAAGAGGCTGAGGTCCCCTTCACTGGAATCGGTACATTCGGCTCCTTGGTCTCCTTTGCTTCAGAGCAAGCGTAGTCACCGATCCTCTCACTCCTCTCGATCCTCTAGGTTGTCTGATCATGATGTGGAGAGAGTGGTCAGTAGGTTGCTAAAGTAACAGGCACTTGCCAAGATGTTGTCCAGCCCGCCTCAACAGGTGTCAGCTCCATCCACTTCTGTCGATGTTCCTCCTCTGACTCCAATGAGTTCAGAGCCGGAGTTCGTTGGGGTTCGAGTAGTGGAACTGTAGGGTCCGATAACTCTGTCTCCTTCGGTTTTGACGTCGGCTCCAATTCCCTTGGTGGTACCTTCCATCGAGGGATCTGGGCGCCGGGGCTCCCTCGTTGGCTCCGAGGGGCGAGTGGCATCGGACCCTTGTCCGACCCCGATCTCCCTCTCGGAGCTTCGCCGCAGGTGAGCTCAGCTCCTACATCGGCCTCGGAGCTGTCTCCCTCAGTGTGGAGAAAGATTTCAATTTCTTTGGAACCGGAGCTTTTTCTGCATCGTGGCAGGGATGCCTTCAATGTCATGAGGAGTGTGCTGGCCACTGAGTCAGCTCCACTATCGGCCCCACCAGCTCTGTCCCCTGTAGTGCCTGTGCCAACCTCTGCTCCTCCTCCAGACCCCAAGCGTAGGGAACCGGCACTCCAGGGTACCCCATTGGGTGTTTCCTCTTCTTCTGAGGCCTCCCCTGATCATTCAGAGGAGCCCCCTCATAAGAAGAAGTGCAAGAGGAAGCACATTGACTCTCCTGAGTCTGTCACTTCTGATACAGACTTAGATGATTTGGAAGGGTCCCCGAGATCCCCCTCTGAAGATGTTTCCTTCTCAGACATCCTGGAAATGTTTAAACAGAGGGGGAATTGGAATCCTCTAGCCCCTACCAAGGATGAGTCTGTATTTCTGGATGCATTTGGTTCCCGACCTTCCACCTCCTGGGTTTCTCTGCCTTTTGATCCACTTATGGCAGTGGTGGCTCAAAAGGCTTGGTCAGCCCCAGATACAGTGGAACCAACTCCGAGGAGACCTGGCGAATTCATCACAGCACCCCAAGATAAGCAGTTCCTTACCACAGGTGTTCCTGTTGATGCCATGGTGGTAGCAGCAGCCACCAAAAAAGAGTTAGTGGAGACCTCTTTGTCTGTCCATCCTCCTAACAAGGAGTCTAGGACCATGGACAGATATGGGAAGCGAATGTTTGCTTCAGCGACCTTTTCTATGAGGTCACTGAACTACTTATGTAATTTTACCCAGCTTCAGAGGGATCTCCTTAAAGAGCTCGGCGATACCCTTCAAAATCCATCAGCTGAGGGGGCTCAAGCTAAAGTAGCTTCCCAGCTGGCAATGCTTATATCCGTAGTTAACTCCTCCATGAGGCTCATTTCCTATGTAGCTGATGGTGCAAGTAGAGCCGCAGGTACGGGTGTGGCCCTTAGGAGGCATGCATGGATGCAGCTGTGTAATTTTGCGGAACCCTTTCGAGCATCATTCACCATGACCCCCTTTGATGGTTCCTTTCTTTTTGGGCCACAGGTGAAAGACACTTTGACTAGGTGTGAGCAAGAAGGAAAGACTCTCTCTGCCGTGGGAGTTCATTTTTCCACTCCTTCTAGACCATACCCCAAGGGTCAGAAGAGTGGCAAAATGTGATTTCGAAAATCCCAGGGAACCCTGCCTGACACACATAGTGATTTTTCCTCCAGGGGCAGAGGGGGGAAACAATGACAACAGACACCGCCCTCGTGGCAGAAGAGGTCCGCAGAACCAGGGCAACAGAGAATCCTTCTCTGATAAGCCCTTTCAGCATCCCTGAAGGGTTGCCCGGCTGCTTACCTCTGGAGGCAGTCGGGGGAAGACTTTCACTGTACCCAAAAGCCTGGCAAAATTTAACGCAAGACAGATGGGTATGGTCGATTATATCCGGAGGTTACAAAATTCCCTTCTGTCAACCCCCCTTACCGTCAAGGAAATCCCTTCCACATGTTCCACCCAATCTGAAGGACCAAGCAGTAATAGAAGTCTCAAAACTGCTAGAAAAAAGAGTCATCCAGGAAGTCCCGGCAGACCAGCATGGATCCGGAACTTACTCAAGGTTCTTTTTGGTACCAAAAAAGACAGGGGACTGGAGACCGATTCTGGATCTCAGCAGACTTATATGGGCTGTACAAAGAACAAAGTTTCGGATGGTCACGCTACAGTCCATTCTACCCTTTCTGGATCAGGACAATTGGATGTGCTCGATAGATCTTCAGGACGCATACTACCATATCAAGATGGACAGGTGCTCCAGGAGATTTCTTCGCTTCCGGCTGGGAGCCAGTCATTACCAGTTCAGAGCTCTGCCCTTTGGTCTCACCACATCCCCCAGGGTGTTCACCAAATGTTTGGCAGTAGTCATGGCTCACCTGAGACATCTAGGATTCCAGGTGTTTCCATATCTAGACAACTGGCTCCTCCCTGCTACTACTAGGCATCAACTTCTACAAGCCAGGGAACTACACACTCACAATCTGCTCCCAGCTAGGCATTACAATAAACTTTGAAAAATCTGCCTTGTTGCCCTGTCAATCTATCACCTACATAGGAGCAGACTTCGATACAAGGAACATGTCCGCAAGGCTACCGCCAGAAAGGGTGTCTACAATTCATCAACAAGTACAAATTCTAATGCAGAGCAAAAGAATCCAAGTCAGGTTCGTCCTTCAAACTCTGGGTTCCATGGCGGCAGCCATTCTTGTAATCCCACTGGCCTGCTTTCACATGAGGATCCTTCAGTGGCTTCTGTTCACACAGTGGTCTTCCCAACAGCTGCCCATGTCTCACATGATCATGATTACAGAAGCATGCAAAAGGCACCTTTCCTGGTGGATGGTCTCCTCACTAGTGACTCAGGGCAGACCATTCATTCAGCCTCCTCCAGTAGCCACAGTAACCACAGACGCCTCCCTGATAGGGTGGGGGGGCATTATCAGGGCAGGACAGTCCAAGGCGCTTGGCAGCCTCACGAGTACCATCTACACATAAACATCCTAGAAATGAGAGCCGTGCTCCAAGCATTGCAAGCCCTTCAGGACTCTCTTCCTTCTGGGACCATTGCAATTCAAACAGACAACATGTCAGTGGTGTGGTACATCAACAAGCAGGGCGGAACCAGGTCCTACCCCCTGTGTCGAGAAGCACTCAGACTGTGGCAGTGGGTGATTTCCTCCCAACATTTTCTGATTGCGACGCACATCCCTGGGAGGTCCAATGTCATAGCGGACAGACTCAGCAGAGCTATCCTCATGCCTCACGAGTGGTCTCTGAATCAGGAAGTTGCAGATCTTATCTTCTGCAAATGGGTACAGCCTTGCTGTGATCTTTTTGCCACCCCCTTCAACAGCAAATGCAGCAACTACTTCTCCCTTCTTCCGCTTCCAGGTCACTCACCCAGAGACGCTGTATTTCATGATTGGCCTCAGGGACTTCTTTATGCCTTTCCTCCATTTCCCCTGATTCCAAAACTCATACAGAAAGCAATATCGTTGGGTTGCAAAATGATCCTCATTGCCCCGTACTGGCCTCGACAGATATGGTTCCCATTCCTGCACCATTACCTTCTCGATCAGCCCTGGACTCTGGATCCGATTCCAGACCTACTGATTCATCAATCAGGCGGGTTGCATCAAATCGTCCAGCTCACAGCTTGGTTGCTCCACTTCCAACCTTAGCCAGGCTTCCTAGCATTTCCCCGGCTGTACATGAGATTATTGTCTCCTCTCACAAGTCCACAACCAGAAAAACCTATGCTAGTAAATGGAAACGTTTTTCTTGATGGGCAGAGGCTAGGAATGTAGATCCCTTTTCAGCCCCAGTCCAAGAAATTCCTAACACAAATTTTTCATTCTAGGTCCACTTCTGCTACAATCAGGGTTCAATTAGCGGCCATTTCTAACTTTCATGTCGGTCTGTCAAATTCAAACATTATGTCTCATAAGCTCTGTAAAGCTTTTTTGAGAGGGACCACTCTTCTTAGGCCTCCAGTGAGAGATCTCCCTCCTCCTTGGGACCTTAATCTGGTACTAACTTCCTTAACTCTGCCCCCTTTTGAACCAGCAGTGTCCTGCCCTATTAAGTGTCTGTCTTGGAAGACACTCTTTCTGGTAGCTATTACTTCAGCCAGACGCATCTCTGAACTTCAGGCACTATGTGTTCGTCCTCCATACTTGGTTTTTCATAAGGACAGGGTTGCTCTGAGGACTAATCCTTCGTTTCTTCTGAAAGTCTGCTCAGAAAATAATTTAAACCAATCTATAGATCTTCCTGTGTTTTTCCCTAACCACACCAATAAGGCAGAGTACAAATTACACCAATTGGACATTCATAGACAATTGTGTTTTTACCTGCACAGGACTAAGGAAATAAGGAAGTCGGACCAACTATTCCTTTCCTATGCTCTAGGCAAACAAGGTCTCCCAGTTTCCAAGGTGACCTTATCCAGGTTGTTGTCTCACACTATTATTTTCATTTATCAATTAAGGAACAAAGAGTTACCTATCAAACCAAAAGGTAATTCTACTAGGGCCTTGGCCACCTCTGTAGCCTTCCAGTCTAGGTTGCCCATGGATTCTATCTGTGCAGCTGCTACGTGGGCAAATCCTCATACCTTTATTTCTCATTACAAGCTAGATCTGGTCTCCAGGAGCAGAGCTGACTTTGGTTCCACTGTTCTGAAGTGTCTGTTCCAATGAGCCACCCAGGATTGTAGGTGCTAGGGACGCTGTCCCAACCAGCAAGAATGAAGGCCAGATAGACAACTTAACATAAAGAAGTTATGTACCTACCATAACATTCCATGTTAGTTGTCTTCATCTCACCTTCTTTCGTGCGTCCCACCCTCCGTCCCCCTGTCCTTTTGGACTGAGAGGAGTTCTGGTTTCACTGGCTGAGTGTTCTCTGCTTTGTTTCCTCTACTGACTTAGAGAGTATGACAGGTATACTCAACCTATTTGTATAGACAGGTTTATTCTCTGGCTATGTCTGGGGTTTAGCTATTTCAAACGAGATCTGGGTACCTATTGCTAGGCATCATGGGATAAGGGGTAGCCTTGAGCCAGTAAACAGCTCTCAAGCTATAGAAGATGGCCAAGTCAGAGTCGAGGATCGGCTCCAATCCCAACCAGCAAGAAAGAAGGCGAGATGAAGACAACTAACATAGAACATTATGGCAGGTACATAACTTCTTTTTTTGTATGTGTTCCAGCTGATGATCAGCCATAAACACAATACTCAGTGCAGTTAGCATGAAATCTGCATATTGCTTTTTCCTGGAAAACAAATGTAGGCTATTACAGATTAGCTGTTGTATAATTGTGTACTCCTATTATGATCTTCAACTAGCACAATGGTTACTCTACAGCTGTAAGCACTAGCATCTGTATTGCCTGATAAGTTTAGTTTTTGAGTATTCCAAATAAAGCATATACAGACTGAGCAGAAAGCTGTGTATGACCACCTATATGGGTCAGCAGTTTCACACTGCTCCACTTAAACAGATAAGTTTAACACAATGCAACCCACATAGTACTACAAGCTGTGAGTTCGGTTCTTAGTCTCAGCTTATGATTTTACTGTCATGTTCATTCATAATATAAGTATCTATACAAAATGAAATATTAAACAAAACTTACTAAAAGTGGAGCGTATACATAGAGGACAATTCACAGGTTACCTGTCATATGTCTCGTGTATTCAAATGAGACACTAAGGCTGGGTATATGTTCAAGTCATTTATTGTGCATAAACACATCAGGAGTTGTAATTGGAACATATACTTCGAACTTCATAAGCTAACTAACTCACTTATTACTTCAAATACACTCGCATGTGCATCTCCATTCTTGCCTGCATTCACTCTGGCTGACTATACAAACTGGCACTGATCTTGCATGTGCTCAGTAACTTATATGCAAGTGCTGTCTAGCTATAGTGGCTGACATGGTTCAAGATACACACTCATGTACAGTGCCTACATTATGGATATCTTTGAAAAAATGCACTTTTGCAGTAATATCCTGAAAGGAGTGGTATACTACAGGAAAAAGTAGGTAAGGGAGAAGGAGGGGTTTAGTAGCTAAGAAGGAAGCAACACTAAACATTTGCTTGGACAGGTCAACTTCCTGTGCTACAGAAACTTGAAACAGTTCTGTGTTCCAACTGAAACAGGTGGGTATTTTCTCTTCAGACTAACAAAAAAGACCCAGAAATGGCAGATATTATAAATGCCTGAAAACAGATGAGAAGATGAGAAAAGATCTTGAGTGTATGCTACCTTAAATGATCTGAGGTGAAAAAAAAATAGAGGAATGGTCACTGCAGATGGAGAAAGAAGTAGATGGATGAGGGAGTGGGGTTTGCTTCTTGGATTAAAGATAGCCACTGATATAGATACCAAGAAGGAAAATGTTTGGAAAAGACAGAATAACAGTCTAGGAGGCAGTTCCTACATCTCATAATGTGTGTGTGTGTGTGTGTGTGTGTGTGTGTGTGTGTGTGTGTGTGTGTGTGTGTGTGTGTCTGTGTCTGTGTGTGGCAGACCGAGAGATGGAGCTGTTAATATTTCTGACACTGGCCTCATTCCACTGAATTTCTTTATAATAATGTAAGACATGAATCTACACTCACATAGTGATAGGCTGTAACTTCAAGATGCTTTTTTTGAGTGAAGGCAGTCTGAGGGAAATGCAGGGGATGGATGACATTGGAGCACACAGTTTGAGGATGATTCACAGGTTACATACACTATGGATATATTTGCCACTTGTAGTTGATGTATAGCTGCCTATCTGAACCTTTTGCTGCAGGATTAACACAGATGTACAGTCTAAGCCCTAAGCATTCAGGGCATACTTCTAACTCTTAGGAAGGTTTCCATAATAGAATGGCAGTCCTGGAGTGTTTTTGAAAATTGCAAATATTTTTAAATGTTCCTGCATTGTTCCACCGTGACATCCAACAATGTGTTAATAATCTTGGATGCTTCTTTACAGTGATATTTCTTAATGTGTCTCACTGGTATTTGTGGTCAAGATACACTGTAGTTGCATATATTTGTCTCCTTTGGGAAGCCCCTTCTCAGACTGTTATGAGGAGTCTTGTGGGATCTATATCTGTTTCAGATTTTGATCATGGTGTTTGTGCTTAGCCTCTTATCTGCACAGGATTTCCACGGCACTGAACCCGTGAAGGATAACATGCAGTTATATTTGACATCATGCTCTCCTTCACAGATGATGGCTGTGCTGGTTTTGCTGTTACTGATCTCTTGTAGTGCTGTAGAATGCAATATTACTTAAATGATTTTGCAAACTTTTTTGTGCCATTTGGGTTTGGTAGAGTCTTATTTCTATGTCTTCGCCACAATTACAATATTAGCATATTTTACTTCTTGTATTCAGTTTTTATTGTAGCCTGACACTTCTTATGTTTGTTCTTTGTTTTTTGTTAATCATGAGCGATTCACACTGATCATCATTTATCATATCTCTGTGGCATTTGTTAATGCTCCCCTATATTGTTGCTTGACTAGTTTTATGTATCAAACATTTTGTGTAATGATGCATTAAACATTACTGCCTGTGGTTGACTCACACCTGTTTTTGAACATAACCTGCTAGCATCATAAAAACAAAGTCATAGATGCTGAACCCATACCTTTCTTGTTATAGGTGACTCCATTGTAAGACATACATATGTGAATCTTACCAGACTGAGCAAGGAAAGAGTGAAAGTTAGTTGCCTGTCTGGTGCCAGGATCCATAAGATCATCACATGTGCTCAAGTATTGAACAACAAGTACCACTATGACTCTGTCATAGTTCATGCCAGTGTCAGTGAACTGAGACGTAACTCTATGGATTATATGAAGAGAGACCTGATGGAGCTCTCAGACTATTTGTCCAAAGCAAGTATGAGCCTAGCATTGAGCAGCATTCTACCTTCTCCATGGATGATGCCCCGATATGAGCAAAAAATAACTGACTTTAATAACTGGCTCAGTTTTGGTGTCATTCAGAGGGGATCCAATATTTGTCAGCCTAAGAGGATATGATTGTCAGACCACTCTGCTTTACCAGGGATGGCCTTCATCTGTCCCCTCTAGATTTTCAATTATTGGTAAAGATATTGTTCACCCCCATAGTGCCTTTGTAGGCAATGAAAACCTGATTAGCCTATCAATGTAATGAACAAGCAAAGGAAAACATGAAGGTGTTACTGATCAATGCTAGAAGCCTGAACAAGAAACTGCACTCCCTACAAGTGTTTCTCAACCAGGAAGACATTGATGTCTGCGTAGTGACTGCAGGTTGAGAAAAAAGGTGGAGGCTTATTGGCCTACATTTAGAAGTGACTCACATCAAGCATGATGCACTATAGCTTCTTCATGTCCAAGTTAATAGCTACATAGAGGCAGCTGTACCCACCAGGAAGAAGTATAGAACTAACTCAGAAAACAAGCCACCCTGGTGGAATCACAAAATCAATAGGCTGTATAACAGGAAGAAGAAAATCATGGCAAACATTAGGAGGTCCAGCACCCAGCAGGATAAAAGCACTCTCATCAAACTAAACAAACAACTCAGAGGGCAAATAAAGTCTATCAAAGCCAAATTTGAGGTACATTTGGCCTCCCAGGCCAAGGACAACCACAGGGCAATCATTAGCTATGTCTACGACCTCACAGGCAAGAGCTCATTGCAAATGGAGCTACCTATGCAGAGCCAGAAGACATAGCAAACCTCCTGGCTGATACATTCAGCTCTAACTTTTACCCTTCTCTCCCCCTCAACCTTTCCTCAGGAAATATCATCAAATATAACTCCCCCTACTATAACTAGGGAACATGTCCTTAATGCTCTATCTAAGACCAGGAACACTGCATCAATGGGCCCAGACAATATCCCAGAATGCCTTCTAAATAGCATGAAACATGACCTATCAGGGCCTCTGGAATTACTATTTAACTGTAGCCTCCAAACATGAATGGAGAAAGGCAGCAGTTATCCCTCTGCACAAAAGTGGGCCATGTACAAACTCCGGAAACTACAGACCCATAAGTCTCACAAGTGTTACATGTAAAGCCATGGAAAGAATTATCATGGAGGTGATCAACAGAGATATAATAAATTTCCAGACACTGGACCCAACCTAGTTTGGTTTCGTCAAGGGCAGACCATGCCTACTCAACCCGGTGGACTTCCTTGAGAAGATCAACAAAGCAGTGGATGAGGGCAAAATTGTTCACACTGCCTACCTTGACCTGGCCAAGACATTTGACACAATACCCCACTCAGGCATTGTTGACAAATGCAAGAGGTTAGGTACAAACCCATATGTCACCCGGTAGATAGCCAACAGGCGCACAGACAGGACCCAGGAAGTCAGAACTGGGGAGTCCCCCCCTACAAAGAGGCCAGTCACAAGTGGAGTCCCTCAGGGATCAGTCCTCAGCTTACTCCTTTTTGGCATTTACTTCTCAGAAGTCAAGGCAAATGTCAGTGGTCTCTGGTTGACTAAATTTGCAGATGACTGCAAATTAGGAGCTGTCATTGAATGTCACACTGACACAACTGTTCTCCAGGTGGGGCTGATACAGACAAACAACTGGTGTCAGAGCCATGGACTAAAACTAAATGCCAAGAAATGCATAATAGTATCCTTTGGAAAGTCAACCATCCCTGGTAAATATCATATCACAACACATCCCTTAGTGTTGACACAGTAGTCAGGGACTTAGGGACACACATAGATAGTAATCTAGCCTTTGACCATCATCTGTTTACAGTGGTGAGAAAATCATTCTGTACTGCACAATTTATAAACAAGGGTATGGCAAGTCCAAGGAGGTCATTGTTCCGCTGTTGTCAGACCTGTCACTGAGTACAATGCCCCCTTTGGTGTGTACGTAACCAGGCATATCCAACAACTGGAACGTCCACAGAGGTTCCTCAATAAAAGAATACAGAGTGCAAGTAAAATGTTCTGTGCAGACTGGCTCAAGGCTCTAGCCCTGTATTTTGTGTCCTACAGGCTTTTGAGGCGAGATCTATGCCTGGCATAGTCATACGCCACTCTGATGTACCTCCTGCATAACAGTATCAGAATTACCATTCTAAAAATTTAAACCTTGCCTGTGATATAAATAGGTCTTGCTGGAGATATAGGTATGTATCCCAGAGACTACTGTGTCTATGGAACAGGCTCCCCATCCATGTGATGCAGAGTTCCTCCCTAACCCAATTCAAGTGCAGCTTGGACAATTGGATAGGAAACTGGAAATTCATCGCTGGTTTGGCACCTATGTCTCTAATGGACATAGATAACATGTAAATGGTCCATTTCCCAAACCCCTGCTTACACTTATCAAGGGTATAAAAACTTGTCAGAGATTTGTTTGGGATGCACGGTTAGGCTTAAAAAGGCCCTTGTGGTCATTAGCCTAGCAAACACATATTAATCTATAACCATCAGAAAGACCCCATACCATATATTGACTAGCTATAGAACTCCCTCTATGAGAAAAGAAAGCCACAGCACCTAGATGCAGGAACTAGAATCACTCAGTATTAAACCCAACATCATTTTCCTAGGTGATCTAAACTATCTAGCTATCGACTGGGAAACCTACACCACCACTGGTGGAAGCACAGAGATTCCTGGACTTTGTCAAAACAAATGCTTTGGAGCAATTACTCAGAATATGCACTATGTGGAATAACATCTTGGCTCTTGTCCTTACTAATATGGGAGTATCTTGCACCACCCCTAGCATTTCATCATCACTTGTTAAGTCTGACCATAAAGCAGACTCCTTTGAAATAAAACTGAAACCAGAGATTCCTTCCACCCAAGGTACCTTTAGAAATTTCTTTAAGACAAATTACCTATGCCTAAGTGATACATTGTCAGGCTTTAAATCCCCACCAAACCAGGTTAACCCCACTGAATACACACAAATGTACACCATCACACTAAACCAGCATGTAACAGCTGCATAGATGCAGATGTAATCCATAGGAACAAGGGCAGGGTAAACCCCAAAACCAAATCCACAGGGTGGAACCATAATATCAACAACTTTTAGAGTAATAGGAAAAGAATTTTGACCAAAAGTAAGAAGAGTAATTCCTAAAATGTTAGAGCCCTTGTCACTGAAATAAACACACAACACAGGAGCTTAATAAAATCCACCGAAGCCAAGTTTAAGGCTAAAATAGCAACCCAAGCCAAAGATAATCACAAAGTATTTTTTAGTTGTATTCGTAATCTCAAAAGTATAATGCAACAGTTCACTGAGCTGATTGTGAACAATATTACTTACACTGTAGCTAAAGATATAGCTAACCTAATGGCTAATAAATTTAGCTCTAATTTTACCATTTTATCCTCTCTGTCTTCCCCGCAAAACGTACCTGAAACTGGCTGACCTCTAGCTATCACACAAGATCAAGTAAGGAAAGTGCTATCAAAAGTTAAAAATACTGCATTAATGAGTCATGACAATACCCCTAGATGCATTTTAAATAGCGTGAAGCAAAATTTAGCCACAGCCCTAACAACACTGTTCAGTCTCAATCTCCATACAGGTTTTGTGCCAAGTAAATGGAGAACAGCTACAGTCATTCTCCTGCACAAAGGAGAACCTTCCACAGGCCCATAAGTCTGACTAGCCTCATATGCATAGTCATGGAGAGATGTATCATGGAATTAATCAATCAGCACATAGGGAGCCTCCAAACATTGGACCCATCTCAATTTGGATTTGTCAAAGGCAGGACATGCTTACTCAACCTGATGGATTTTTTTGAAAAGACCACCAAAGAAATAGATGAAGGCAAAATACCTTGACCTGGCAAAAGCTCAACCTGATGGATATTTTTGAAAAGACCACCAAAGAAATAGATGAAGGCAAAATACCTTGACCTGGCAAAAGCGTTTGACACAATTCTCCACTTGGGCATAGTAGAAAAGTTAATGAATGGGGAATAAACCTTATGCTCTCCACTTGACTGCTAGCTGGCTCACAGATAGGATGCAGGTAATTAAAATAGGGGACGTTACCTCCACAAAGAGACTAGTCACCAGTGGAGTCCTCCAGGGTTTTGTGCCAGGACTTCTCTTGTTTGACATCTACTTTTTTGAAGTAAAAGCCAATACCAAAGGGCTCTGGCTAACTAAGTTTGCAAATGACTGCAAGCTAGGAGCAGTCATTGAATCCTCAACTGATGTAGACATCTTGCAGGAAGGTTTATCTCAAATAAATAACATGGACTTACTCAAAGCCTTGTCACTGTACTTAGTATCCTGCAGACTGCTAAGAAGTGACCTCTGTATGGTGCACAAGGCATCACCCATTCCATTACTGATGGATTTAGTGCACATCAGCAAGTCAAATGGCATCAGAAGTACTTGGTCTAGGGATCTCTTCTGCAGCGTTAACAGAACAGTTTTGAATGACAGGTATTTTTCATGGAGGATACCACTGCTGTGGAACAGACTGTCCATCCACAAAAAACAAAGTTCATCCCTGTCCATTTTCAACAGCAGCTTATTAGATGTATGGATGGGAAACAGAACATTTACCTCAGGACTGCCACCTGTACTAATAATGGGCAGGTGCAACCCCTAAATGCTTTATTCCATGCATAGGCCCCCTCAAGTTATCTATGGTATGACCCCAGTTATTCTCGTTAGGGGTAATATATAAATATAGACCATGGGATGGGTAAGGCCAATCTATAACCAAATGGGATAGTTTATTTCAAGCGCAAAAAGGGAAATTTGGCTAGGCTTAAAATTTTCTGCAAGGACAGTTAGTCTGGTACTTACCTATGAGCCTATAAATAAATTATGTATCTGTGTCATACCTGTCAATTGTCTAAATTTGTACCACATATTTATGGTCTGTTTGGGCCTTTTTCCCCCAGTGATTTTTGGTTTTGTCCACATTTCTTGTGCTTAGCAGTTCAGAGGTATGATCAACATAAACAAAAATCCTTTAATGCCTTTTTTAAAGTATGGTATTCTGTCCCTGCCTGAGGAAGAGAATTTCTGAATATGGCTGCCATATGGGAAAAGAAATAGCAAGCAAATGCTTCTTACTTGACTCTTGGAAGCTCTAACAGCTCCTCAAAAAAAAGTGAAGTTGTGACAAAATGTAATGGATTTTTGACTGTTTAGGTACCAGAAGTGTTACCTTTGAAGTGTACTGTAAATTAAAACATCAGCCTTGAAGGAGGAGGACTATGTTATATGCAGCCAGAACAACCTAACCCACCTCCAGGTATATGAAAGAAAAGATGCTGCTTAGTTCTGCAGACACTTAAAGCAAGTGCAGAACTCAGAAAGTTTTCGAAGATTGTCATTTGGCTTGGGTGGAGGAATTTATAAGTTGTATATCCTAAATAATTAACTACTTTTACATTAAATGCACAGTGAACAAAAGAAATGATATCTGCTTAAAAGTAACAGGCTTTAGTATTCCAGTTCAACAGAGTTTCCAGCTAGCTATTTGTAATGGATGCAGTACCGTTGCACTGAACAGTGAAAGCCAATGTAGTGATGGAATTAGTAAATGTGTTAAGACTGTGGAAAATAATGCTTTCAATCGTACATACGTGTATATATATATATATATCTATGTGTGTGTGTGTGTTCATAGGTTCATAAGTTTATACTAGGCTATCTGCCCCAAGGCATTTATAAGCCTAGCCCGAATTTTTGTGGCTTACGCCACCCCTTATATGAAAAAATACTGTACCCATTAGTTTGTTGTGCCTCTGTCCAGCAGTGACACAGAGATGATTCCTGTAAACCTACGATCTCCCATCCACAGGTCAAGATTTCTCTTGAACAGAGCCAGCGAGGTGCTCTGCCTCACATGGACCGGGACTCTATTCCACAGCATATCTCTGAGTGATAAATCTATCCCTCCAGCACGTCCTATTTATATCTGTGCTAAGGCTTAAGTCGCTTGCTCTAGTGGTTTTGGTGGATTTGGATTTTTTGAGGTGGAGCATGTCCATTAATTCCGGGTTGGACATGGCCTTGTATGTCAGGCACATGTCACCTCTGAGCAGACGGTATGCGACTGAATAGAGCTGGAGTTTCTTCAATCTGGCAGCATATGACAGATTTTGGAGTCCCTTTATCCTTTTGGTGAGAAACTTTTGGGGTCTCTCCAATTGCTGCAGATGTCGGGCGAGATACATCCCTAATGGGGCATTGTACTCGATCATTGGTCTGATAAGTGAAGATTACAGGGAACAATGACCTCACTAGATCTGGATGTGAATCCCTTCATGATCAGGTGGGCACTGTCGGTCTTTCTAACCACTTTAGCAACGTGAGTGTCAAAAGAAAGGCCACTGTCAACCTGGGTCCCCAGGTCCCTGATAACCTCTTCTGTGCTTAGTGGATTGCCACCTATATGGTAGCTTGGGGTTACCTTGTTTTTCCCGAAGGGTATGACTATACATTTTTGGCGTTTAACTTCAGGCCATGGCTCTGGCACCAGCTATCTGTTTCCGTGAGTCCCTTCTGAAGGATATCCGTGTCCGATGCACTTTCCACTATGGCGCCCAGTTTGCAGTCATCTGCAAACTTTGTCAGCCAAAGTCCTCCCATGTTGGCCTGTACTTCTGAGAAGTAGATGCCGAACAATAGGGGCCAAGGACCGACCTGTGGGACACCACTTGTGACCGGCTTGGAGTCTGACATAGCGCCAGCAACTCTAACCCTGTGGGTTCTGTCCTTAAGCCAGTTTGCAACCCATCTTGTGACATATGAGTTTACATTTAAGCTGGTAGTTTTTCTACAATACCCGAGTGGGGTATTGTGTCGAAAGCCTTGCAAGGTCAAGGTAGGCTGTATGGACTGCCTTTCCTCATCAATGGCCTTGGTGACTGTTTTGAAGAAGTCGACCAAGTTCAAAAGGCATGATCTTCCCTTTAAAACTGGGTCGGGTCCAATGTCTGCAAGTCCCCTATATTTTTGTTTATGAGCTCCATTATGATCCTCTCCATAGCTTTGCAGACTAGACTTGTTAAGCTTATGGGGCGGTAATTACCAGGGTCCGTAGAGGCACCGCCTTTGTGGAGTGGGACCACAGTTGCCGTACGCCACTCCTTGGGCACGTATCCTGTGGTAAGGCTGAGATTAAACAGCTGCCTTATGTGCGGGTTTAATTCCTCATTTAGCTCGTGTAGCACACAGCCGGGGACACCATCCGGTCCCATTGATGCTGTGTTTTTAGCTTTGGAGAGAGCAGCTTTCACCTGTGCATTTGAGATGTTTGGGAGGCTACACTCCGCTGGGATAGTTATCTCTCCTTTAGTGGGGGAGAGGGGGGTGAAGTTTGCACTGAATCTGTCTGCCAGTATGTTGGCAATGTCTGTGGGTTCAGTGATTTTTGTATCATTTTGGACTAATTCTGAGCATATCTGGGAGTTTCCACCCAGGTTCCTAACATAGCTGAAAAAGGCCTTATGATTGTCCTTTGAATCCATGGCAATTTTTCTCTCAAAATTTGCCTTAGTTGATTTTATGAGTGCTCGTATTTTTTTACTAATAATGATCAGGGGTGACTTCCCTTTTATGGATTTTGTTCTATCATGTAATAGCTTTCTCCTCTTATTGTAAAGTTTGTTAATGGCTGGGGTCCACCAGACTGGACGTTTGCCCTTTGTGGAAAGAGTCTTGGTTTTATTTGGGATTGCCTGATCCATGCAGTCCTGGAGATGTTCATAGAAGGCATTTGTAAGGGCGTCTGCAGCTTGGGTTGTGGTTTCCACTGTCTCAGGGGCCTTGAAGGATACCACACCAGTCTTGAGTAGTGTGAAGTTTGCTTTAGAGAAGTTCTTCACTGTGGTCTTTTTTGTTTGGGGTGGGGCGGATGTGGATTTCCAGTGAGATTAGTTTATGATCAGATCTCACCAATGAGGATATACTTCGTGTGGAGCATTTTGTCCCCATGTTTGTGATAATGAGATCTAGTATATTTTCTCCTCTTGTGGGAACAGTGACTAGCTGTTCCATGGCATTTGAATTTATGAACTCCAGGAACCGTTGGGCTAGAAAATTAGGGCTTGAGTAATGTTCCCAGTCTATATTTGGGTAGTTGAAGTCACCCAATATGATGGTGTTTGGAGATACATTTATACCCTCCAGTGTCTTCAGGAAGGCTGTGTGGGGTTCCTGAGTTTGAGAGGGTGGCCTGTAGCATGCTACAATTTGTAGAGCAGTTTTGCCTATGGTTAGTTGCACCTGGATGGTTTCAAGCTTCATGCGTTGCCACCAACCTGGAGGTGTGGGTATCCTTTATGAATATGGATACACCCCTCCTTTTGTGGTGTGGTCCGGGTTTTGGGGCCGGAACGCATGATATGAGGTAAAACCTAATAGTGCCGGGGTGCTCTCAGGAGCCTTGAACCAGGTTTCAGTTACAGCACAGACATCGATGTTCTCCATACTGAGAAGGGCCTCGAGTGCGTGCAGTTTGAGATTTAGACTTCTGGCATTGAGCAGCATTACCCTCAGTTTCTTCCCATTTTGTTTTCTAGGGTGGTAGGTTTAGAATTTGAGCCTTGCCTAAAAAGGCACTATGGGGTGGCAAGAGCCTTAGCCAATATCCGGAATCCCAGGGTGACAGGTGCAAGCCGTCCCTTGCAAAGCAGCGTGGCTTGTCAAGCATGTCATCCCAGGCAGACAGACACTGGATCCCCTTTGAATGACACCAGACATTAAGCCAATTGTTAAAGCTGATCATCTTGTCTCTATATTGTGGCATCATTCTTGGTGAAGGAAGGATACTGCTCAGGGTTAGGGTCATACCTGCCTTGGCTACATAATCAGAGAGCTCCTCTATGTCTCTTTTCATGTAGTCCAGGGAGGTACGTCTCAGGTCGTTCACACCAGCATGGACAATGACTGTGTCATATTTGTACTTGCCGTGGAGTGACCCGAGTGCTTGTGTTATGTGGTGGATTCTAGCGCCCGATAGGCAGCTTACTGTGACCCTCTCCTTGTTCAGCCTGATGAGTGGGACGTCATTGTGTCTGACTATGGAGTCACCTATGACAAGTATGTTTGGTGTTGTATTTGGCTTTAAGGGCTGTGACTGCTTTGCACACTGCTTTTGTGGTTTATGTGTTGCTTGTGGGGTGTCTTGAGGTAGCAGTTGTTTGGGTGTCTGCTTTGTAGGCCTCTGCTGTTTAGGTAAATTTTTACTCAGAGCCTCCGAGTATGTCTTTGTGTGTTTATGTGTTTGATTCAGTGGTGTGGTAGCATTATGTCAGGCTGGTTTTGTGGTGTGTGTAGTTGCCTTCTCCTCCTGTCTGGTCTTGCCAGTCCTGAGTTGAGAGAGCTCAGCCTCCAGTTTGGCTAAATAGCTGCATCTCTCGCAAGTATTTGTGTTATGTGGGAGGAGGAGAGGGTTGTCTGTGTACATGAGGCAGTTATAACATTGCCTCAAGATTCCCAGATTCACCAGCTGGACCGGAGAGGAGATTGACATCTGACCTTTGGACATGCTAGAATAATATTGTGTGTGTGTGTATTTGTCAGATTATCATTTCTACGAATGTATCTACTATTCTACTAGCTCTAGTTGTATAACCAGTCATAAGTTATAAACACTCGCATTCTGTAACTGCATGTATTACATCTTTTTCTCTTTTCTAAATTATTCACTTAATCTGTTTTTTATCATGTACTTTTGTTTTGCTTAGCAGTTTTTAGTTATGATTTCAATTCAGTATATGTATTGTGTCTCTTGTTATAATTGTGTGTTTGTGTGTGCGTGTGTGTGTGTGTGTGTGTGTGTGTGTGTGTGTGTTTGTGTGTGCGTGTGTGTGTGTCCATGTATGTATACTATCAAGTCTAAGCATTGTTGCAATCTTATTACTATACAAATCTACTTTTGTAGTCTTCTGTACAGTACTGTACCTGGAAACATGCTCCTTTTTGTCTGTATCTGAAAAAAAAAATCTGTCTAAAGTACCTTCTTTTGATAAAAATGAAACTGAGCATTTAATCAAAGTGATGTAAGTATGTATTACTAGAAATAACAGAGATTCCCTACTTTTTATTCTGAAAGACATTTTCTTGTCAGTGTTAAAACAGTGAAGGGAAACTAGTCTGGTAGCATGCTTCTCAGCGGTGACTGCTTGCCATCTGTGTTGCACAAAGATAATTATTATGTATATATGCCTTTCTCATTTAATTATCTGTTTTTTTTTTTTTTTACATTTGTATTTTTTTTTACACCTGCAGTGTCTTTAGTATTAGTTATTATGACTGTCATGCTTTGCAGTTGTGTTCAGCCAAAGCCTGCAATGTGATACCACAGTGTTGTTTTCTGATAAACGTGGATAGTCAGTTAGGCAATTCTAAACATTTTATAAAATAATGCACTATTAAGCTAGTTTTTGTATTAGCAATTTTAGTTCCCTTGCTGTGAGAAGTGAGAGTCAGCATTCCTAGCTAATGACTTGTAGGTACCGATTCCTCAGGTCTCTCATGTGGTTTCAGCCAACCATTTTCAACACAATGATGAAAAGGTTGAGATAAAATAAAGTGACAGTTGCTACTCATCGCAGGCAGCAAGCTTTAGCCCAGCAGCTGAGACCATGGGAGCCCTATTTTTCAAACAAAGGCTTTCACTGCAGTGAGCAGTGAACTCCATAAAACAAGACAGATTTGCAGCTGGTGACCAACAGGAGAGGGAAAAGGAGTGGAACTACACTACATAGGAATTGTTGGCTAATTAGAGGCCATTCCCACCTACTTAATACCAAGCCATTAAGCAGAAAACACTTTTTATCTTGCTTTCTCCATTGCACTTGACATTATACACCAATCAATACCCTCCCACTGGCTGCCTCAGTGCTCGCAAATAAATACATTGCAGTTGAAGAATGCAGTAATTGAGTTGGTGTTGCTAAACTGCAGCTCACACAGTTAAGAGCGGAGACTGTGATGAAGAAATCAGAGCCTACACACTGACAGTTGTCAGAAGAAGTGTAACAGGGAAATGAGAGATCATTGGCAGTCACAATGTAACCTTAAAACCTTTATGCACAGTGGAGTACATTTTTTTTTCCTCTGGTCACTTAAATCGTTAATACCTGCATTATACTGGTAATAAATGTTCTAGATGACTTCAGAACTCTTACCTCCTTCTTCAGTAGTAGTTACAGTACTATACTGAGTTGTAAATCTTTAAGTTCACAGGGAAGTAGAGATAGCAGTACTTGACAAGCTGCACACAGGAGAAAAATTTCAATCATCTTATCAGTGATCATGTCTTTGTACATTTCTTAGGACTGACATTTTATGAATGCACTGAAAGTATGCCAGTTCATCAGTATGTACATTGGCTTGTAGCTAGAGCATACCTCTGTATAATCACAAACATAAATCCTTACTGCTACAAATGAACAAAATATATTTGTTTAGTAGAAACTTCTATATTTACCTTTATCTTTATAAGTCATAAACAAAGTACCTATATAACAATAAGTAGAAATGTGCATGATCCCCTTAAAAACCTAAGATATTGTAAAAGTTGAAATGTTCAGGCATGCTCTTGGTGTAAGATATTGTAAAAGTAATATCAAACAACAGACACCCAGTGTGGAAGGTAGCTGGAATAAATAGCAGGACCACGACAAAATAAAATCTTCTGTTTTAATAATTATTAAACTGGGTTTCTGTTGTTTGATATTGCTTTACTTCTGGATCTGTTTGAATTTGCTGTGAAGTATTTGTTGATATTGTAAAAGTGCTAACATTTCAAACATGTCTACCAATTGCTGATGCCAAAACCATGATAGTTGCACTCACTATAAGGTGGTCAGAGGTGATATTTATAGTAGACAGACCACACTCTGAGAATACACATATCATACACATGTGAGGGACTCAGAAGACTGCCTTATCACCCTTAAGTACCACTCATTCTTTGAATTAATAATACCTAGGATTATCTTATTGATGCTTCAGAAGATTTTCATCATTATGATCACTGCTGCAGTAGCCTTAACAACATGTGTTGCATCCTACATAGGATAGAACCTCCAGTCGGTTTCCAAAGCTTCAAGGGTACTTTCCACATGCCCAAACCATTATTCAGCTTGAGCTCATTTGAACAAAAAGAGTGGTTTCAGTGCCAAGCCCTTCGCAGCTTTTATGACTACAAAGAGTGCTCCTCTTATGGGCTTTTGAGGATCAACAGTCATCTAACTCTTTCCCTTCTTGAAAAAAATTCCACTCTTAGTTTTTATGACAGAAACTGAACCTTTTCTGTAAAAATGAAAACAGAAGTAGGTCGCAACACCAAGGGTGAAAACATTCACTGCAAGACACAATATAAAATAAAACAAGAATTTAGTAAGATGGATAAGCACTTTCACAAATGTGGTTCGTCAGATCCTAAAAAACAAATAAAGCATCCAACATTTATACAAATTGCTAAAAACTATCTACCTATCAAAATTAGCAGCCAGTTACTTGTTCAATGATGTAATGGCCATGCCTTCAATTCAGGCTTTAAAGGTATAGTGTAATTAAGTCCTGGTGGCCTATACGCTTGCATTGTTGCTATCCACTTAATTTCTGAAGTCTGTCATATTAACAATGTCACCCCCTCTTAATCTAACATTGACAATCTCCACTACAGTGAACTTAAACCAGTGCCCTGGATTGACCAGAATATGTTAATATAATGCATTAAGTATATTTTTCTTTCTGATATCTCCCAGGTGCTGTAAAACCCAATCTTTCATTTTCTGGTTTCTCTTGCCAATGTAAAAAGAATCACAAAGTTCACATTTGGCCAAATAAACTAAATTCTCTGATTTACAATCTGCATGCAATTTAAATAAGTAATGTTTAGCTGTGATGGGATGAATAAACAAGTTGTTACTAGACATAGAGCCACACGCCTTACATGACCTGCAAGGAAAAGTGCCATGCTTAAAATCAAACCGATGTGGCACTCTAAATGGTTTGTAGCAAAGCTCTCTCCTGAGGGACAAATTGTTTCTAAAACTGAAACTCGGATTGTCTCATACAATCTCTCGAATCCAGTCATCTGATTATAAAATGGACCAGTTTGTTTAATAACCTCAGAAATAGAGGATATATTGCTACTAAACTTGAGAGAAAAGCCACAGTGAGGCTGCTTACTATATGAGAAATGAGAATCATCCTTCTGTCTATGAAAATAGGGCTTACCTATGGTAGCCCTTAAGCCATTAACTTCTTCTAGTTGAACTGCGATGTCTGTAGGATGATAACCTTTATCAACAAAGTCCTTAGTAAGAGTATGAGTAGCTTGCACATAATCTTCATCAACGATATGAAGTTTGAACAAGCGTAAAAATTGTCCATTCATCACATTCTTAAATGTCCTTCTAGGATACATACTGTTCCTAGCTAAAAGGTTGTTCTTCCTGCATTCCTTTCTATACATTAAGGACTTAAAGCTACCATCCTCTCTAAACAGAACAGTAGTATCAAGAAAAAATACTTCTCTCTGAATAATTCATGGTAAATCTAAAACATGAACTACTATTCTCCAAATACTTGATAAACTCTTTTAAACTGGAGCATGTCCCATCCCATAAAATAAAAATATTGTCAACAAAACACTTGTAATAAAGCAACTGATTCTGAAAACACCACCTGAGCTTCCCAGTTAGCTAATACCAAATTGGCATAACTATTAGCGCAGGGTATTCCCATGGCAACACCCTGCTGTTGCCAATAGAAGTTAGCATCAAAAACAAAAGCATTGTATTTTAAGATCAAATCAAGAAGAACACAAGTCAACTCTATACGTTCATATCTTAATTCACTATAAGAATTCAAAAACTCCTGTATGGAGTCTACACCAAAATCAGTGCGAATAACAGTGAATAAAGTATTGATGTCTAAAGTGACTAATAGAAGCTACTTATCAGTAACATCAAGATTGCATATGAACTGTCCAAGTGTTTGAAGAAAATGTTCTGTATCTTTCAATACAGCAATAGTTTGTGGCAAAAATGGTTTAAGCTCTTGTTCTACTAAAATGACCAAAGGTTCAGTCACCCAACCCTTACCAGATACTATGGGCCAAATAACAGGATTTATTTTGCTCTTATGTATCTTAGGAAGCCCATGTAGCGAGGGGGTAATGGGATGCTGTACCAACAGATAGTCATACTGTTCCTTGCTGATCATATGAGTTTGTAGTAAATCATACAATCAAACGTACTTCAGAAATAAAATTATTAACATCATGTTGAGCTATAGGTAGATAAGTACTAACATCTCGTAAAAGCTCTGACATGCTTCGTAAATAGTCACTAGTATCCATAACTATAATAGCACCACCTTTGTCAGCACAACGTATGCATAATTCTAAATTACTTTTTAGTTGCTCCAGAGCTGAATACTCATCTCTAGTTAAATTAAAAAAAATGAAATATTGTCCAATGTATTAAATACATCATATAAATCCTTTTCACAAATATTAACAAAAGCCTTTTTAACTGGAGGCAACTGAGGATTAAATACACTAGGTTTTTTTAAAGTTACCTTAAATGGCTGTTCACTGTCCCAAAACATAGTCTTTAAAGTTAAATCCCTTGCGAATTTACGTAAGTCCACTAAAACATCACTAATATATGAAGGCCTGGCAAGGACAAATGATAAACCTGTATTTAAAACTTTGGACCTGTTTGGACCTACTTCTGTTTTCATTGTTATCGGGTTTTTTTTGGTTTTGGTCCAATCTTCAGTCATTAGTGTTGGTTTGTTTTTCTTCAATTCACTTTTCTGTAAAAAGTATAAATTTTAAGTAAAAAAAATGTTTTTTATTGACTATGACTTTTTGTGGAAAAAAGTTGTTAAAACTAATTTAAAACTGCTTTTTCTGGGGTGGGGTAAAATTGTGTTTTATTTTAGGGTCTGGGGTAAGTGTTTGAAGTACGTTTTAATGTGTCTTGGTGGAAAGTGACTTTTTTACTATGTGCCTGTTTTATGAACTACTGCAGTCAGGCTTCTCCAGGAACCAACTCCTTTTTTGGCTTTGTGACGACCCCCCACTGGACCAGTTATCATGGAGCCTCAAGCCTCACCACTGGCAACAATGGGGGACGTACACTGGGATGATGACAAGTACGCACACAATATTTCCAGATGCAGCTCTCTGTATCAAGAGCAATTTCTCTTAAGAGCACATAGAGACCACAGTGAGTCCAGAGTTGGTTTCTCCCTCTTTGTCCAGATCCCCAGTAAAACTTCACCCCACAATGCTTCCATAGACAAGCCAGCACGTCTGACATGAAATTGGCACCTCTGTCAGTTAGTATTTCTTTTGGGAACCTACCCTGCTGAAAATCTCTAACAAAGCATTTGTCACCTTTTTTGCCTCAATGGAGGACAGAGCCACTGCATCAGGGTATCTGGTAGCATAATCTACTACCACTGAGATATATTCTTCCCTGTGGAACTTGGGGTCCCAAAATATCCATAGTTACCCTCTGAAATGGCTCCTCAATCACAGGCAAAGGCACCAAAGGAGCTTTCACCTTATCTCCTGCCTTGCCTACCTTTTGGCACTACTCACAGGTCCTGCAGTACCTTGTTACATCCCTGGAAATCCCAGGCCAATAAAAGTTCTGCATAATATGTCTCTTGGTACACTTTATGTCCATATGACCTGCAAAGAGGATGTCATGGGCTATGGCTAGAAGTGCCAGACAGTAGGCTCTGGTTCCTACCAACTGCTGTATTCTCTCACCCTCTAGCCCCCCTTCAGGGTTAGGAGTCCTCTCTCTGTACAGTAACCCTTTGCCCCAGTATACAGATTCCCCCTTTCCTTGAGAATCATGCGCCTCCTTGCCTACCTCCCTCAAGCCTTGTAACATAGAGTCTGAGAGCTGATCCTGTCTCAGCTCCCTCTTTGTAACCCTTCCCAGCTACCCTTCCACAAGAAGTCTGGTATCCTCTGACAGTGGTGCCTCACTATCAGCCTGGCCACTACTATTCACCTCTGTCCTTGCAGTCATTCTGTCCAAAGGAACATCAGTACCCACCAGCAGTTGTGGCTCACCGTCAGTCTTACTGCTACAGGGTACCTCCCTCCCTGAAATAACCACCTCAACAGTCCTGGCTTCAAGTGTGTGATTTGTCTGGGTCCCTCCAGGCTACCAGACCCACATGCTTGTCTCCAAGCCTGACTGCATGTAACTGCATGCACACATGGTACTGCATCATCAAAATCATTCCCTATCGGGACATCTGCAGGGATATCCTTAAACACACCTACTTGCTTCCTTTTCCACCTAGCAAGTCAAGGTGAACCGTAGCCAAAGGTATTTGGAATGGGGTCTTTCCTAAAGCTCTGACTAGAATAGACTGCCCAAGCAAGTAGTGCTCCTCTGTAACCATTGCAGGCTCACAATGGTTAGGTCAGAGCTGGTTTCTTTCTTAGCAGTGTCCTCTTTTCCATCTACTAAGATAGAATATAACCTCTTGTGGTAGTTTGGTACCCTTGTTGTCTCCAGACAACTTACTGCTGGCATTCTGTCATTCCCACTACTGGCTCCCCAACTTTTGTTCTCCACCTTGCCTCCATGGACATCTATATGCTACATGGCCCCACTGGTTACATTTAAAACATTTAACCCTTGACCCTGGCCATGTACCTGAACTAGTGGCTTCCCCTGTTGGGGTGGTTTAGGCTGCCCACCATGGGTTCCCTTAGACCCATGTGCAGCACTGGGTATCACTTTTCTTTGCAGTTATGCCCTGCTTGCTAGGTATAGGTCTCCCTTTTTCCCCTACTCATCTGCGGTATTACATTCTCTGTCTGCCAGCCAGATTCTCATGTCCACAGGCAAAGTGCTAAGGGCTTTTTCCCTCACCAAAAGGTCTGCCAGCCCCTCAAAAGTGGTGACCTGACACCCACTCACCCACCCATGAAAATAAGTGCTTAACTCAGCAATATATTCACACACACTTTCATCTGCCTAGCGTCTGTGCTCATGAAACATTTTTCTATAAGCTTCAGGTGTTAACTTAAAACACTCTAATAAGCAATTTTTAACTGTATTATAATTTAAGCAATCAGTATCAGACAGTTTAGAAACAGCAGTGACAGCTTTACCATGGAGTAAGGGCATCAGGGACCGTACCCAGAGCCCTTGGTAAACATTATACCGTTTACATACCCTTTCAAACATATGAATAAAACTATCAAAATTATCACCCTCTAAACTATGGAAGAAATTTACTGACCTTTATTGCTCCTGGGGTTCGGTTACTCTCTTCCCCATTACCTCCATGACCCTGGCGAAGAGTCAGCATTTCCTTTTCATGTTGCCTCTGCCTCTTATTTTCTTCATCCTCCAAATGCCGCAGTCTCTCTGCTGATTCTATTTCCAAATGTTTGACCTCCAGTTCAAGTCTCTTTAACTCCAGAAGGATTTTTATGTCCTCTGTGGAAAGGATGAACTGTCCATTTTCTGAGAACTGTACATCCCCAGGCCAGTCTGGTTGCCCCCTGGTTGTTGGTCTGTGATGCAGCTGTGACTAAGGCTGAAATCATTTCTGCTTTAGTCAGGTTGGCATGCCCCAGTCCTTTGGCTTGGCACATCTCAGCCAAATGGCTCTTTGTCAGCTTGCCCTAGAACTCTGCTGACATCCTTGCCTTCTCTTCCCTGACTAACTAGGCTAACAAAAAATAAATAAAACTATTGTGATATGAAACTCTGAATGTCTCCCATGTGGCTGCTTCAGACTAAAATTACCTTCTTTAGTGACCACTGTTTACAGGCTACAGGAGTTTAGCATCCACACCACTGAATCCCAATCTGTGGATATCCCACCAATCCCAACCAATATATGACGATCCAGTACTGGACCAGTAATCAAGGAGCCTCAATCCTCACCACTGGCAACAGTGGGGGATGTACACTGGGAGGATGACAAGTACACAGACAGTATTTCCAGATGCAGCTCTCTGCATCAAGTGCAGTTTCCTTAAGGAGCACACAGAGACCACAGTCAGTCCAGGGCTGCTTTCTCCCTCTTTCTCCAGATCCCCAGTAAGACTCCGCACTGGCACAGCTATGCAGTTGAGATCTCAGCTGAGGGGCCAAGCCAAGAGCTCCAGCACCCTCTCTGTCCAACCAGTGCTTTGTGCCCCTGGCCAAGTAGCTGACACACACAGACACACACTTTGAGGTTTGATCATAGGAGGTTGCTAGGTTAATGGCTTAGGCCCTTACAGGCCTAGCCAAGAGTTTATCCCCCCAAAAAACCTCAGTCAGCACCTGTTTCCCCTGTCAGTGAGGGACACAGGTGTAATCCCTGGTACAAATTTGTGGTTTCCCATCCACTCATCAAGTTTGCACTTGAAGAAGTCGAGCAAGGTACTCTTCCTATACACGGCAGAGTACCTCGCTCAACTTCTTCAAGTTTGCACTTGAAGAAATTGAGCGAGGTACTCTGCCGTGTATGGGAAGTCTATTCCAGAGACTGGGCACCCTCTGGCAGAGAAACCTGTCTCTCCAGTAGGTTTTGTTGATGTTGCATATTAGATTCAGGCCTTTCAAGCAGGTAATGTACGAGGAGTTAGATTTACAGATATGGAGCATTTCTAGTAGGGCAGGGTCTGAGATTGTCTTGTAGATGAGACACAGATCACCTCTGATCAATCTGTACAATACCGAGTAGAGTGATAGTGAATTGAGCCTGTCCACATAGGAAAGGTGCTGGAGGCCATGGATTCTCTTTGCAAGGTGTTTTTGTGGCCTTTCCAGTTGGTGTAGATATTTGGAGAGGTACATACCAAATGGGACGTTATGCTCAATTATTGGTCTAATGAAGGAGGAGAATAGAGAGGTAATGACCTCCTTTTTTCTGGATGCAACCCCTTTACTTATGAGATGAACCAAGTAAAAGGCTTTTCTGACCACTGCCACTACATGATGGTCAAATGTGAGATTGATATCAACCTGAGTACCCAGGTCTCTCACCACAGGTTGTGGTATGATAATACTTTTTTTCATAGGTTCATAGGTTCATACTAGGCTATCTGCCCTAGGGCATTTATAAGCCTAAAACCACCAACTGAAGCAATAATCCACCAGCGTAGTTGAAACAATTTATTCGTACACTGTTCATATATTTATCATATATACACAATGTTCATATATTTTTTAAGTTACACTTCGTTTTTTAAAATGCATTAATTGTAAACTATTTAATAGAATTCATTCAGTTACGGGTATGTAAGTTTTTGTCTTCTGAACCCATGTATGTTTTTTAGTTTCTGGTTCATTCAGGGTTAAATACAAAAGAAGACATGAAACATCAATTTGCATTCAATGATTAATTAACCCACACTATTTAAACACACTGGTGTAACTAGTTTAGTGTTTTGACTTGATAAAGCCTGGAATATACCAGGCGAAAGCGCTTGTCTTACTGTTCTGTTTGGAATCTATTTTTTGAAAGTGTACGAATAAATTGTTTCAACTACGCTGGTGGATTATTGCTTCAGTTGGTGGTTTTTGACTTCTACATTACTGGTTTCGGTTGGTTTCTAATTTCCATTTATAAGCCTAGCCAGAGTGTGTGTGGCTTTCACCACCCCTTAGGATGAGAATACTATACCCATTAGTTTGCTGTGCCTCTGTCCAGCAGTGATACAGAGATGATTCCCGGGGTAAACCTACGATCTCCCATCCACTCATCAAGATTTCTCTTGAACAGCGTCAGTGAGGGGCTCTGCCTCACATGGACTGGGATTCTGTTCCATAGTGTAGGGAGTCTCTGGGTGATGAATCTGTCCCTCCAGCATGTCCTATTTATATCAGTGTTGAGGTTTAAGTCTCTTGCTCTCGTGGCTCTGGTGGATTTGGATTTTTGAGGTGGAGCATGTCCATTAATTCCGGGTTGGACATGGCCTTGTATGTCAGGCACAGATCACCTCTGAGCAGACGGTATGCGACTGAATAGAGCTGGAGTTTCTTCAGTCAGGCATCATATGACATATGTTTGAGCCCCTTTATCCTTTTGGTGAGGAACTTTTGGGGTCTTTCCAACTGCTGCAGGTGTCGGGTAAGGTACATTCCGAATGGGGCGTTGTACTCAATCATTGGTCTGATAAGTGAAGAGTACAGGGGTACAATGACCTCTCCTGATATGGATGTGAATCCCTTCATGATCAGGTGGGCAATGTAGAAGGTCTTCTTAACCACTTTGGCAATGTGAGTGTCAAAAGAGAGGTTACTGTCAACTTGGGTCCCCAGGTCCCTGATAACTTCTTCCGTGTTTAATGGATTACCACCTATGTGGTAATTAGGGGTTACCTTGTTTTTCCCAAAGGGTATGACTATACATTTTTTGGCATTTAGCTTAAGGCCATGGCTCTGGCACCAGTTATCCATTTCTATGAGACCTCTCTGGAGGATGTCTGTGTCTGATGGAGTGTCAATTATGGTGCCCAGTTTGCAGTCATCTGCAAATTTTGTCAGCCACAATCCCCCTATGTTTGCCTGCACTTCATAAAAATAACTGCCAAACAAGAGGGGGCCCAGGACTGAGCCCTGTGGGACACCGCTCGTGACCGGCTTAGAGTCTGACATGGCACCAGCAACTCTAACCCTGTGTGTTCTGTCCTTGAGCCAGTTTGCAACCCATCTTGTGACATATGGGTTTACATCTAAGCTGGTGAGCTTTTCTATGATGCCCGAGTGGGGTATTTTGTCGAACGCTTTTGCTAGGTCAAGGTAGGCTGTGTGAACTGCCTTACCCTCATCAATGGCCTTAGTGACTGTTTCGAAAAAGTCGACCAAGTTCAAGAGGCAGGATCTGCCCTTGACAAAGCCAAATTGGGTAGGATCCAGTGTCTGTAGGTCCCCAATGTCTTTATTTATGAGTTCCATTTTGATCCTCTCCATAGCTTTGCAGACAAGGCTCGTCAAGCTTATGGGGCGGTAATTTCCAGGGTCCGTAGAAGCACCGCCTTTGTGGAGTGGGACCACAGTTGCTGTACGTCATTCTTTGGGTACGTATCCTGTAGTAAGGCTAAGATTAACCAGCAGCCTTATGTGTGGGTTTAGTTCCTCATTGATTTCGCATTTAACTTTAGGCCATGACTTTGGCACTAGTCATTAGTTGCTGTGAGACCCTCTTGCAGTATGTTAACATCATTTGGGGAGTCAGTGACAGCACCCAATTTGCAGTCATCCACAAATTTGGTCAGTCACAGGCCTTTTGTCTTTGCCTGGACCTTTGAGAAGTAGATGCCAAACAATAGGGTTCCAGGACAGATCCCAGGGGAACTCCACTAGTGACAGGTCTGCTACTGGAGTTGGAGGTGTCTATTTTGACCTTGAGGATCCTGTCAGTGATCCAGTTGGCCACCCACCTGATGGGATAGGGATTTACGCCAAGTTGTGTTAGCATTTTGATGATGCCCAAGTGGGGAATGTGTCAAAGGTCTTGGCCAAGTCAAGGTAAGCTGTATGTACTGACTCCCTCATTCAGGGCCTTGGTGACAGTCTCAAAGAAGTCATCCAGGTTTAACAGACAAGACCTGCCCTTGACAAATCCAAACTGGGTGGGGTTAAGTGCTTGGAGATTGCCTATGTCCTTGTTTATAAGATCCATAATAATATGCTCCATGGCTTTACAGATCAGACTTGTCAAGCTAATGGGGTGATAATTTCCAGGGTCTGTAGTGGCACCACCTTTGTGCAAGGGGATGACAATGGCAGTTCTTCGCTCTACTGGAATGAAGCCTGTACTTAGGCTGTGGTTGAATAGGGTGCACAATGGCGAAGTTCTTGCTGGAGATGGTGCAGAATACAACCTGGGATACTATCAGGTCCCATGAAATCTGTGTTCTTTGCCTTGGATAGGCCTTTAACACTTAATCTATGGATTTACACACAAACACACACACACACACACACACACACACACACACACACACACACACACACACACACACACACCTGAGAAAGGCTGGCACAGGTTTACTAGCTATGCCCCCTTTTTCCCAGACTACAAGGTAGTTATCACTGCCACCAGCCAACTCCTTATCAGCTACTTTAAGTCCCTTAACAAAGGATGTCCAATCTTACTGTGTAATATTAATATTAATACAAATGGTAGTTTGACCAAGAGCAAGGCTATTAGGAGTGGCCCACACAGTGTCACCAAATAAATATGCAAGTACTCTCAAAACTTAAATATTTTTAGGCAGATCAGCCACAATGAAAGGTTTAAATATATTTAATAATAAATAATAAAAGAACAAGAAAATACTCCATATATAATCACAATGATATCAGAGTTAAAAACCACAGGAAATATTTAATACAGCATTGCAGAGCAGTCTCAAATAAATAAAGAAAAAATATCTAAACTAAGCTTCACTATATTCCTGACTGTATCTAAGAGAAAATACTGTTCCCTAGAAACTTACTTTATATAGAGCAAGACAGATGTTGTGTTGAATGGTTCTTGTCAGATCCAAGACAGAAAACAGAATGCCCTGTCTCACTAAGAGACTCCTCAAATTAACATCTCAAAAATTACTGCTGGGATAGCTTGCAGAATGACATAAGTTCTTGTCATCTGACTCTATTCCAGGTGAAACCCCCCACTGCTGTAAGCTTGGCAATATTTAGCATCTACCTGTGAAGATACATAGACCTCAGATCTTTGGCAGATGCTGGAAGTCATAAAACAATTGTATTCCTTCATACTTTCAAAGGTAGTAATTAGTTCACTCCAAAGACAATACAGAAAGCTTCTCAGTACAGACTCTGTCTTTTGTTGCACTGAAAACTGAAAGATACCATACTTTATTGTGTAGCCATAAGTAATTTAATTTCAGCTATTTTTCTGAAGTTAACCTCCTGTATTCTAGTTTCCACTATTAAAATATATACATTTAAACAGCTACAATAATGCATGTACATTTCTGTTCTCTACCAGCAGGGCACACTGTGGTTACATCTTCAGCACAAGCACTTTATAAAATACCTTTTTATCACATGCCAGTTTGATATACATATGACATACTGTTCTAATACTTATATAAACCATATTGATATTCACAAATGACATATAATTATTTACAAAAGTTCAGCTAGCTGTGCTGGCAGTATTCCCTTTTGTCACAGGCTTTATGGGCTGCTGTTGTTGGAACTGTCATGAGGAGGTTTGCTTGGTTGTATACTCAAGTATCATCCAGCAGATGTCAAAGCTGAAGTGTTTGAATTCCCACTTAAATAGCAGCAATAGAATCATAAGCACATATATATCAAAACTGAGGAACACTACCTGTAATAATGTGGAACAGATGGGTAAAATGTGGAACACTTACTAACAGCATATCAACAACCTCACCTAGGAAGCTCACAGGATGGCTTAAATATGTCAGTATGTACATATAAATAGTTCTTTTGAAGATTTAATATGATTCAGTATTATTTACCATGGATATAAGTTAAAAAATTCCTAGTACTAAATGTGTGACATACCCTTTCAGTGTGGAACTGTGAGGAACATGGACTTTTTAAGACTCAAAATGAGGAACATTCTTCATAATGATGTACATTTAAGACCTATTGAGCACATTTCTGTTGATGGGTAGACATCACAGACATAGAAGCAATAAGGTTACACAAGGAAGATTTTTCCTTAGGAGGGGAAACAGATGCCATAATATTCTTCATGTCCTCAAAAGGGACAAGCATTAACTATAAACCCTTCATTTCCTTTCAGTTTTTTTTCCTTTTCCTTTTCCCTACTGCACTTGATGAAAGTCCTACCTTTTTTTTTATTCAGATCTCCCATTGTTTCAGAAAGAAATTTTTCTCGACCTGCAGTACATAGGAGCATCCATAGTTTTCACTGATGGTCACAGTCCATAATTTTACATACTTAGGTTGTGCCTTGATGAGGCCATTAAAGTGCTTTGAAGCACACTTACTGCTAAAGAGAAACTCTTTTCCAAAGAGCTGGTTCTCAAACAAATCTTTATATAAGTTGTAGCAATCAATTATCTGCAACACAACATAAATTAAGTGGTAAATGCTAGCAAAGTGTTGCTGTTATACCTGCAATTATATTAGAGTAAGGGTAGTATGGAATACTAGAAGCTGTTTAAAGCCACCTTTTCAGGTGTATGATGTGTGAGTTTTCAATCCCAGAAGAATGAACAGAGCTGCTAGAACAGAAACCTACTAAATGAATATAGGAAATGGAGCTGATTTGCTTGAGCCATGGCACTAATAGCTAACAAAAGCCTGCACCCTATCTGTTTTGTAGGGCTTAAGATTTATAAATGTACTGTGAACAGCTTCCAAGAAACTAACATTTAGCACAGCTAAGATTAAGTCAATAAAAATGATATGTTGGTAGTATTTCCAGAGACAGAGTAAGAAATCAGAGACTCGCTATCATTATTAGTTAATGCAGAAAAAGACAACTTGACTGCTACAAAGTACATTGCTGGAGTTAAGACAAACATATGGATGGAAAACATAAAATGTCAGTTTGGCAGTCCTTATCAGGCTATTTTATGGTGTAATGAATGCTAAAACTATTATACTAAACATTTGGAGCGATTTTGAGGCATTATCGCTGCACAGAATATTAGGATATGTTAAAAAATGTTGATATTTTCTGTTTCAGGGTAGGTTTTAGTGTTTTGTCTTCTACTTCAAAATGATAGATAAGTGGATTTCTAGTTCAGCAGAAGTCATGCTTAGTCATGTTTTTTTTACTATAAGATTTGAATGTATGGTTGCTTTATAATTGCCAAGTGGATAAAACTGTGTGTTTCCAGTTAAATTTTCAATATGCATTTGGTAATAATATAATTTTAAACTATAAATCTCAGTGTAAACATTATGTTCATACCATTCTGATTATGTTTAACCCTGGAACAAATTAATGAATAATGAAATTCAAGCTTTTTTTTCAGTTTCATTTGTCCATTGCTTCCATAGGTTGATAATTTACATCAGATAATGGGCCACCTGTAGATTGCCACACTGACTGAAGAACTAACAATCTGATTTTGTCAATTTTCATTCTATCTTCAACTGATGGGTTTGGATCCTATCCTTGGATATGACTTGCCATTACTAAAGCTTGTGGTATCCAGAAAGCTGTCAAGTTCCTCCCTTACCCATTATGCACCAACCCTAAGTAACCTCAGATCTCATTTGCTGCTTTCCGTGAAATACATGGTTGACCTCGCTCTCGGGTTCTTTCAGATATTTCTAATATTTCTTATACTTCTTGTCCCTTACCTTCATACAACATTGTATTTCTTTTTACTATAGTTGGTAATTTTACTTTCACTTTATCTGTCGTACTCTGTGTACCACTTGAATTATTATCGTTAGTAATTTCCTTCCCTTTTTACCTTTCTACACTTAGTGTAACCTTTTATTACCATTGCTGGTAGTTTTCTCCCTGACCTTTTTTTTTCCAAAAAAAACCTGTTCTTACTTAAATGTTCTTTGTTATTTAGTTGCTAGTATTATTGTGGACAACGGCCCCGCTGGGTTTAAAAAGTGTGTTGTGTGAGCACAAACTACCAAAGTCAGATGCCCACACTATTGCTTACTGGCTTGGGCTTTTTCATCTATAAGAAGATTGTTTCATCTGCTATGGGTTGAATCCTAGAGCTCTAGTAGAAAGAAAAAAATAAACTTACATTGAAAGGTTTACTACCATCTGCTTTTGGAGAGGGAATATCTGAGGCTGTATCCCCCAAAAGTGAAAGTAAAGAGTTGAATACTTCGTCTCCAAAACCATCCACCTCATCCATCCCGGTTTTGGAGCCATCTAAGAAAAGGCCTAGGCTGGATCTGATAAGATCCTAAAGTTCCTCACCCTCAGATCCGAAGAAGAAAAAAATGTCAAACCCAACTACATCAGATCAGAAAAAAGCTACAGGATCTGACTGCTTCAATACCTATATATCTTCCCAGGACAAGATATTCACAGTAAATTGATCTGGTGCCTTCATGACTGCCCTCACCTTTCTTAAAGCATAACAGATCCAAGTCCCTCTCTCTAGTTTTGACTCTTTCTTCCAGACGTTTGATGGAGGAGGATTTGGAAAGATTGTTGAGCATCCTCTCAGCACAGACTCAGATGGGTGTCTTATCATCTCCTACCCCCTTTGGGTCAGAAGGGCTCTCCTTTAAATACATCCCCACTTCAAGTTCCTCTTCTAATTCCTCCAACTGTTTCAGAGTCTCTGGATCCCAGCCTTCCAGCTCCCTATGGCTTGGATCCTAAGACAACAATATCTTTGGGTCCGAAGTTTACTCCGAGTGGTCCAGTTCAGTTAGATCTGGAGGGCTATCAGAGTTGAAGCTTCCCTGTCAGATACGAGGTGTTGGAGTTGACTCCGAAGTTGTCAGAGTTGTCTCTGTGCCTTGGAACTTTGGTACTGGATAACTCAGCACTGGCTTTCTCCTCGGGGAGATTGCCTTTGGAGTGGGGAGGACAGCAGTCCAGAAGCTTATCTTTTCAGAGCTTGGATCTTCTTTCTATCCAGAGCAATCAGCCTTTGAGGTTGTGAAGAGGGTGTTTTTTGCTCCAGCAGAATGAATGGATCCAACCTCCTCAAATCTTCAGCCTTCTACCTTGATGTCTCTGTGCTTTGGAGCCTTATCACTCTTTACCACAGGGACAGCCAGTCTGAGTTCCCCAGGCTTCCAAACAGGGTATTAGAGTTTCTTCCAATCCCTCCCCAAAGCATTCCACTGAGGATACCCCTTGGAAGAAAAAGTGTAAGAGGAAGCACTTGGACATTCCAAAAGAGTCAATCATGGAGAATACAGACTTCAACGAAGGTGAAGGGTCCCCATGATCACCTCCTGAAGATGTCTCATTTGGACATCCTTGAGATACTAAAAGAGAGAGGTGGTTGGATGCCAAGGAACCCTTCATCTGAGGAGTCAGTATTCCTGGAGGCTTTTGGTACTGGCCCGTCTACCTCCTGGATTACTCCACCTGCCAATAAGCTTGTTGAGTTGGTTTCTCAGTGTGCATGTGGAAGGAACCTGACACAGTTGAACATACCCAAAAGACTAGACAAGATTCTGGCACCATCTTTGGGGAGGGAGTTTAGGGCTAAAGGTGTGCCTGTTGATGCTAAGGTCATGGTAGCGGCCATCAAAAAGGAACTTGCTGAAGAGAGTTCCACTGTTCATCCTCCTAACAGGGAGTCTAGGGTGATGGACAGGTTTGGGAAGCATGTCTATGCTTCAGCAACTTTTGCTCTAAGTTCACTGAATTATTTGGCACATTTTACAAGGTTGCAGAGGGATTTGATTAAGGAATTGTCAAATACCAACTCAGGATCCATTTCTGCAGAAATCCAATCATCCGTGACTTCTTAGTTGGCTACCCTGCAATCTATTTCAGATTCATCCATGAGGCTTATTTCGCATATAGCCAAAGGAACCTCAAAGGAGTGGATTCAGGCATTTCCATCAAGAGACATGCCTGGATGTGCTTGTGTGATTTTGCAGAGCCCTTCAAGTCATTGTTTGTCAGTGCTCCCTTTGACAGCACTTTCTTGTTCAGCCCCTTAGTGAAAGAAATTTATCCAGGTGTGAGAAGGATGGAAAGACTCTGTCTGCACTGGCATGTGTTTTTAGACCCCTCAGAAATAGTTTTCAAGGAATCAGTGAAGTGGTTGAAAGATGTGGTTCAAGAAATCCCAGGGTCCTTTCCAGGACATATGTGGAGGAACTTCCCCCAGGGGCAGAAGTGGTAATTCCAATGGTCGGTGCTACCCCTGTAGTAGACAAGGCCCACAAATCCAGGGGTCCAGAGATTCTTTCTGGGATAGACCCTACCAGCGGTCCTGAAAGGAGGTGCAATTCTTCACCCCTGTTGGCAATCGGGGTTCAATTATCCTTGCACCAGATAGCCTGACTAGATATAACAAAAGATACTTGGGGGCAGAGGACTATTTTTAGAGGCTATATAATACCCTTTTCCCTTCTGTTGCCAATCTCAAGGAAAATCCCTGATGTTCCATCCAGTCAGAGGGAAGAAGCAGCAGTTTTAGTACAAAAGCTGCTAGGAAAAAGAGTTATCCAAGAGGTCCTACCAGACCAGATAGAATCCAAAACTTACTCAAGGTTATTTTTAGTGCCAAGGAAAACAGGAGACTGGAGACCAGTTTTTGGATCTCAGCAATTTGAACAAGTCAGGTCAACATACCAAGTTTTGAATGGTCACAGTTCAGTCCATTCTTCTGTTTCTGGGCAAGGATGACTGGATGTACTTGATAGACCTTCAGGATGAATACTATCATATAAAGATGAACAAATGATCCAGAAGGTACTTACACTTCCAGATGGGAGCCAGTCACTTCCAATTTAGAGTTTTGCCCTTTGGTCTCACCACAGCCCTCATGGTGTTCACCAAATGCATGGCAGTAGGTACGACTGCAAGGATTCCGGGTGTTTCCATATCTGGACAATTGGCTCATTATTGCCCCGACTGGGCATCAGTTGATAAGGGCAAGAAGTTAGGTTCTCCATAATTGTTCTTATCTGGGAATAACCACAAACTATGACAAGTTTCAAATGGAACCATCTCAAAATTTGGAATTCATAAGAGCAGTTTTCAACACAAATGCAATGATAACTTCACTCCCTCCCTCAAGAGTACAAACTATAAGATCATAGGCCAGAAAAATAATCTGCAATACCAAGATTTCAGCCCGCTTAGTCCATCAAGCTCTCAGATCAGTGTCAGCAGTGATAACCCTAGTACCTTTAGCCAGATTTTATATGAGAATTCTCTAATGGATGCTAGCAGCTCAATGGTCGATACTTCATCCATCTCAACCCCAATATGCATCACTCAGACATGCAAGAGAGATCTCAGGTGGTGGATTTAGTCTGATCAGGTTCTACAAGGCCATCCATTCGTCCTCAGCCCAATGCTATAGTGACCATGGGCACTTCTCAGTTGGGGTGGGAGGGTGCATTTTCTGGGAAAAATAGTCCAAGGTAGTTGGTCCCCTGAAGAGCCCAACTTGCACATCAGTGTCCTAGAGATGAGAGCAGTGCTTTTAGCATTGCAGGCCTTCGAACATGCTCTCCTTTTGGGGACAATTGCAATTCAAACAGACAGTATGTCAGTAGTTTGCTACATTAGCAAACAAGGAGGGACCAGATCATACCCCTTGTGTCAAGAAGCACTCAGTGTGTGGCAATGGGTGATCTCATCCAACCGCTTTCTCATAGCAATGCACATTCTGGGAAAGTGCAATGTGACAGCAGACAAACTGAGCAGGTCCATTTTTATACCTCAGCAGTGGTCTCTCAACAAGAATGTGACAGAAATTTTTTGTTGATGGGGCCAGCCTTGCTGCAATCTTTTTGCTTCTCCCCTAAAAAACAAATGCAGCAGGTACTTTACCCTACCCACCCCCCAGGAGGAATCACCGAGGGATGCTGTACTTCACTATTGCCCTCCCCAGTCTACTTTATGCCTACCCACAAATCCCATTAATTCCAAAATTTCTACAGAAAGCTGTCAAGTTAAAGAGCAAAGTCATCCTCATTGCACCATACTGGCCTCAACAGATTTGGTTTCCCTTCCTTTGGCCTGAAGCACTTCACCAACCTTGAATTCTGGATCCACCTGCAGGCCTCCTGTCTCACCCAGTGGGTATGATCCATCCCAACCTCATTAAATCTCAGGCTGATGGCCTGGTTTCTCTAATTCCATTAATAGCTAGACAACCAATGCTGTCTTCCCCCTGTCTGGCATATTATTTTATCTTCCCATAAACCTTCAACATGAAAACTTTATAGAAGAAAATGGAAAAGATTAATTTACTGGGCACAACAAAATCATGTTGAGCCATTTTCAGCTACGATATATAACATACTAGAGTTTGTAGCCATACTTTTTAAAGATGGGGCTAGTTCCCCAACCATTAACGTTCAGTTAGCAATAATATCAAATTTTCACATTGGATTTGAAGGTTCTTGAGTGGCCTCTCACAAATTGTGCAGAGCTTTCTTGAGAGGCACACTACTTTTGAGACCTCCTTTTATGGACTCTACTCTCTCATGGGATCTTAACCTGGTACTGTAAGCTCTAATACATTCTCCCTTTGAACCAGCAGCTAAATGTGATCTTAAGCATCTTATTTAGAAAAATGTTTTTCTAGTAGCCATTACCTCTGCTAGCCGAAATTCAGAGATTCAAGCCTTGTCTTCAAAACCTCCATACTTGATCTTTCACAAAGATAGAGTGACACTACTAACTAATGCCTTGTTCCTTCTAAATGTGGTGTCAGATTGTAATATCAATCAATCCATTAATTTGCCAGTATTAATACCTAATTCTGTAAACAGTGGTGAATACGTTACATTTATTGGATGTTCATAGACAATTATGTTTTCACTTGCATAGAACAAAACACATCAGAAAAACAGATCAATTGTTTCCTTTGCAGAAATGAAATTGGGTAAACTGGTCATAAAAGTAACCTTAGCCAGATGGCTGACTGACTGTATTTCATTTATCTACAGCAAAAATAGGTATTACCTTACCGCAACCATTAGGAGCTCAGTCATCTAGGTCCATGACAACTTCTTTAGTTTTCCTATCCACAGTGTCCATGGATGACATATGTGCAGCAGCAACTTGGGCTACTTCCCATACTTTTATTACGCATTACAAATTTGATCTGGTATTCAGTGGTTGAGCATCATTTGGTTCAACTCTGATCAGGAATATCCTTCCTTAGTATCCATCTGGGATTATAAGTAGCTGGGGACTCTGTCCCATCAGTTGAGGATAGAATGAAAAGTGACAACATCAGATAAAGAAGTTATGTACTTACCATAACATTCCATCTGTGTTGTTCATTTTCTTTCTTCCTCAACTTCCCACCCACCAACCCCCATCCTTTATGTTCACAAACTTCTGGATAAACAAGCTGTTAGAGGGACATCATTGTCTTTCATATTGAGCTCCAGATATATATTTTTTTCCTTTATTGTACATATGCAATTTTACATCTCCTGTATTTATGCATGTTAACATTTCTGTTCTGGTAAAATCAGCAAACAAAATAAGAGATAGCTTAGGGTTGGTGAATTATGGGTAAGGGAGGAGCTTGAGAGCTTTTTGGTTACCATCTTTGGATCCGAACCCATCAGTTGAGGAAGAATGAAAACAGACAACACAGCTGGAATGCTTTGGTAAGTACATAACTTCTTTTTCTCCAGCAGGGTGTTAATCTACAGGTAGAGGTAATGCCCTCTGAAAAACAAATCTGCAGTTTCATGGCAGCATATCAAGCTGCCATGAAGCTCGGAATGAGAGTGAGAAGGAGATGGACTAAGCTATTATTTTACACGCATTAAGCAGCACTTTTGCTATTTAGTGAGTGTAAATAAATGAAACGGTAAAAAGCATGTATGCATATGTGTGTTTATGTTTCTGTCTGCATGTGTGAGTGAATGCGTGCTTGTGTGCATGAAAGCAGAAGACTGTGTGTGTGAGAGAGACTGGCAACAAACCAAACATTTTAGGGGTAAGGGACCAAAAAATAAAGTAAATATCTGGATATTTATTTAAAAAAATTATATTTTAGATGTAAAATTTTTCCTTCAACACTATTTACTTATACTACAGCAAGTCTAAAACAGGTGGAGGAAGTATTTTACATCACAAATATATAAAAAAACAAATAAGTTTTATATATATATATATATATATATATATATATATATATATATATATGTAGGGTATATCATAAGTCTGAAGGCTCACAAGTCCGAATGCCGAAACATCGAACTGGGAAGTTTGAAGTCTGAAAATAACAAAACCGTGGAACATCAAATTCTTTCCCAGGGAAAGAATTCAGTGGGCCGGTCCCGTGGCTTTGCTATTTCCTCCAATGTGGTGCGATCTCGGAGTTGGTATATTTAAGTAGGGCGGGGTGTGGGGGAGGCAAAGCCCCCCCACATTAGAAACAATATTTAGTGTTCACATGTTTCCGTGTTTTGTACCGGAACAGCTATTTTTTTTCCCTGGGAAAAAATCTCTGTTCTGAGTGTTCGGAGTATTCAGTTTTCGAACTTTTGGGTTCGATGTTTACACAGTCGAAGTTTTGACACTTTGACTATATGATATAGACCCTATACATATATATATATATATACACACACACACACACACACACACACACACACACACACACACACACACACACACACACACACACATATACACATAGAGAGAGAGAAAGAGAGATATAGATTTATATAAGTGCTCAGTGGGTGCTGAATTTCAGCTCTTACATGAGGGATGAATAGGGCCTTGCCCCCTGCAAAGTGCTTATAGTTAGAGATTTTGCCCTGTTGGCATATTACGCATTTGTGTTTGGTGTTTTGGTTGTTCAGTGTCTTGTAACTTCAGATTTCATTGGGGAACCTTAAGACTTACAAGTTAAGCATGAACAACATGGAAGGGTGCTCTTTTTGTGCAACCATGATGCGTTAATTTGCCTACCTTGTAATGCGTTTACTACTTTTAGCTGTTTTGTACACAAATTACAGCATATTTCTCAGTATTGTGCAGTCTATTACCTGTCAGAACTTATCAGTTATTGCAAATTACTTTTCTTACAGCTGAAGAATCATAGGTGCATGTGAAACGCAACATTGTGTTAAATATTTTAATTTCATTATTAAAATAAATTTTGTGGTCATAGTTATTTTGTATTGAAGTATGAGGCATACATTTCCATACATCTGTTTTACACACTGAATTATGCCAGAGAACTCTAATATCAGCAGTGTGCATGCTGCTGGAAAATAGATCTCATTTCTTTTTTATGCACAAATGTCTGAAGTTATTTACCTCTTACATGTCTAGAGATGCTAATAGCTGAAAACTGATGCTTTACTCACTTCCTTATGTGTAAATTGTAAAAAAAAGGATGTTGCATTGTTCACATATTCTTTAGAATCATCAGGTTCCTGAATATAACTATTATATGCAAAAATATTTTTCATAAAATACCTGCATTCTGTGCATCTAAAATACTCTTGACTTATACATATTCAACTTTCTTCAACAAACCATACAACAGAATAACTATATGCCACCCACTGCTGTTTACCTGAGTTGATGGTGCACTTCATGCTAGAATACAACTATATTATTTGTAAGTTCATCTCTATAATATTTAGTATAGGATGGTAGAGCTTGGAAGAGACTTCTGTATAATGGCTACATAATCAAAGAGTTCCGGAGATTAACAATAAAGCAGCTTAAATTATAACGCAGAAGTAATAATGGTAGAAAATGATGAAAGAACACAAAGGGGACAGAGAAGACCTAAGTCTGGAAGGCAATGAAAGTCATATTCTGACTATGTAAATTGGTATATTACAAGACAGCAATAGGTTGAAAAGTTTACAACAGTTTAGCAGATCCAAACTGATGTAATGAAAAATGAATAATAGACAGGCAATGATCGGGATAGATATGAAAAAGTAAAGTTACTTGGAGATAGAAGCTTCAGGACTGAAAATGAGAATGAAAGATGCTGAAAACAGAAAATAAACTTTTTATGTGGTATAAATTTCAGGAACAATTCAAGAAAACCAACTAAAATAATTTTCCAGACATAATCGTAAAATATTAACTATTCCCATGATTGACTTGCACATTGAATGGATACATTTAAAAAGACGGGGAAAAACACTCATTTAGGATGAAAGGTGGGAGGGCTAGTGAAGGTTGTATTAAAGTCCAGAAGCATTGCTTTTAAGACCTTTATAGGAGCATACAGTAGGTGTTTACTAGGCTAATGACTACAAGGGCCTTTTTAAGCTTTGCCATGGATCCCAAATCTCTGACAAGTTCTGATACCCTTGATAAGTGTAAGCATGGGCCTGGGACCTTGTTTGATTATTGTAGAAAACGTTATGCTAAAAATATAGTCTTTAGGATGAGATGCTTGGAAATCCAGAAAGGTCTTGAATTTTCAACATCCCTTGTATTTTTCTGTAGGTGTAATAGGATTAAGATGGAATTCCTCAGCCAAGTAAACGAGAGACCTTTTTTCATTTAGTTTCAAGTGCATAGGTGCCTTTTTTTGAAAGAGTAATTTATTATAGAGCGATAAGAAGAACATACAGTTATCCTGCCTGCAATCCACATGCATGGTGCACTCTTTTTCTTTCATCAGCAGCTGGCTGTAACTATATATGTTAAGTTGTCTGTCTCGCCTTAATTCTTGCTGGATGGGTTTGGAGCCGATCCTCGGCTCTGACTCGGCAATCTACTAAAGCTCGAGAGCTATTTACTGGCTCGAGGCCCTCCCTATATCCCACAATACTAGGCGTCAGATCCCCAGATCTCGTTTGCCGCTTCAGCTACGAGGTTGCGATTTACTTGGCTCCAGGTCGTATTATTAATCTTTTCTCATATATATATATATATATATATATATATATATATATTAAAAGTTAACTTTAGATAACTTTTTCTTATATTTATAACTTCCCGGTTAGTTTACTCTCTGTTTACTCCCTAATATTCCCTCTTAGAAACTCATTTTAGTTAGAGAGTTTCTTCCCTTCCCCCCTTTTTTTTCTCAGTGGCAAATCTCCCCTCCCTTTCCTTGTGTTATAGGGTAGTGTTAGCTCTTTTACTTTATTACAGCTGTAGACTTGTATATATATTTTTATATATAGTTAGCTGTGTAATTGTTTAAATTTGTTAGCTTAACTAGTGCATGTGTGTGTGTGTTGTTCTGTGTGTTTAAGCACTAGTGACTTTTTTCTTTGGTATCCATCATGTCTAAGGATACCAAAGTCTCAGGTTTTAAGAAGTGTGACTCGTGCTGTCAGAAGATGTCTCTGACAGATGGTTACACTTCTTGCGTTTATTGCTTGGGCCCCCTACACCTGCAGGACTCCTGCTCGGTCTGTCATGCCTTCAGCCCGAGAGTCCTGCAGGAGCATAGGAACAAGCTCATCCTGAGAGGCTTACTTAAGCCAGAAGGATCCCCGACCAAGCCTTCGTCGGGTAAATCCTCTAAGCCCGCCAAGCCGTCGGCTCCCAGTTCGGAGCCATCACCTGGTGGAGCACCTGCCTCCTCGTCGGCTCTGGCTGGAGCCGACACCTCGAGACCTCAGTCGGCTCCGACTTTACTGTCGGAACCGTCTTTGAGCCGAAAACATTCTAGGTCCCCTTCCCTAGAATCGGTTCGCTCGGCTCCGAGGTCACCATTACTCCAATCTGAGAAAAGCCATAGGTCCCACTCATCTCGGTCTTCCAGGCTATCTGATCATGACCTAGAGAGGGTGGTCAACAGACTCCTTAAGTTGCAGGCCCTGGCCAAAATTTTAACCAGCCCATCTCAACAGACTGTGGCTGTCCCAGTATCTACAGCAGTTCCTCCTCCGACTCCCTGTCTGTGTTCGGAGACGGAGCCAGTTGGGGCTCGAATCTTGGTGACGTTGGAGCCGATACCACACCTTTCTACTCCTTCGTCGGCTCCGATCTCTTCCTTGGTTCTGTCCTTGGAGGGATCTGGGCGCCGAGACTCCCTCGTCGGCTCCGAGGGGGCGAGTGTCATTGGACCCTTGTCCGACCCTGTTCTCCCTCTCGGAGCATCGGCGCAGGTGAGCTCGGCCCCAACATCGGCCTCAGAGCCGTCTCTCTTGGTGCCGACAGAGGTTCTTTCTCGTCTCCTCGGAGCGGGGACCTTCTGCTCTGCCTAACAGGGGCACCTTCGAGATCATGAGGAGTATGCTGACTCCTGAGTCGGCCCCTCGATCAGCCCCTTCGGCTCCTTCCCCCATGGTGCCTGCATTGGTCTCTGTCCACCCTCCTGACCCCAAGCGTGGAGACCAAACGCTCCAGGTTGCCCCATTGGGCATATCTTCCTCTTCTGAGGCCTCCCGTGATCCTTTGGAGGAGCCCCCCCAGAAGAGAAAATGTAAGAGGAAACATGTCAACTCCCCCGAGTCAGTCACGTCTGATACCGACTTGGAGGATTCGGAAGGGTCCCCAAGATCCCCCTCTGAGGATGCCTCCTTTTCAGACATCCTAGAAATCCTTAAGCAGAGGGGGAACTGGACTGCCCTTAACCCTTCGGAGGATGAGTCGGTCTACCTGGACGCGTTTGGATCTCGCCCTTCCACCTCCTGGGTGTCTCCACCTTTCGACCCACTAATGGAAGTGGTGGCTCAAAAGGTGTGGTCAGCCCTGGACACAGTGGAACCAACTCCCCGTAGGCCCACTAAATTTATTACAGCCCCACCCAACAAGCAATTTTTGACAAAAGGTGTCCCTGTTGATGCCATGGTGGTTGCAGCAGCCACAAAGAAGGAGTTGGCTGACCCTTCGGTGCCTGTCCATCCACCTAATAAAGAATCTAGGACAATGGACAGGTACGGGAAGCGGGTGTTTTCCTCAGCGACCTTCTCTATGCGGTCGATGAATTATCTGTGCCATTTCACCCGTCTCCAAAGGGATCTTCTTAAGGAACTGGGTGATACCCTTCAGGATCCATCAGCTGCGGGGACTCAAGACAAGATAAACTCCCAGCTGGCGACCCTTAATTCTATCATCAACTCCTCCATGCGGCTCATTTCTTATGCAGCCGATGGGGCGAGTAGGGCCGCAGGTACAGGCGTGGCTTTGAGAAGACATGCCTGGATGCAGTTATGCATCTTTGCTGACCCCTTTAAGGCATCCTTCACCAATACCCCTTTTGATGGTTCGGCTCTGTTTGGACCACAGGTGAAAGATACCCTTACCAGGTGTGAGCAGGAAGGCAAGACTCTCTCTGCCGTGGGTGTCCGTTTTTCCACTCCCTCTAGATCATACCCCAAGGGTCAGAAGAGTGGAAAAATGTGGTTTTGGAAACCCTGGTAGTTGTGCCTGACACACGTGGCGAGTTTCCCTTCAGGGGCAGGGGAGGGAACAATAATAGACGCCGCCCGAGGGGCAGAGGGGGCCCGCAGAATCAGCGTAGCAGAGAATCGTTCTCTGACAAACCCTTTCAGCACCCTTGAGTGGCTGCCTGACTGTTCACCTTTGGAGGCAGTCGGGGGAAGATTGTCACTGTACCCAGAAGCCTGGCAACTCCTCACACAAGACAAATGGGTATGGTCTATCATATCCGAGGGTTACAAGATTCCCTTTGTCCACACCCCGGTACAAACAACAAAGTCCCTTCCAGATATTCCACCCGGTCTAATGGAACAGGCAGTACTAGAAATTTCAAAACTGCTAGACAAACGTGCCATCCAGCCAGTCCCTGCAGACCAGCAAGGATCTGGAATCTACTCCAAGTTCTTTTTGGTGCCAAAAAAGACAGGGGACTGGAGACCCATTTTGGATCTCAGCAGGCTAAACAAGTCTGTTCAAAGAACAAAGTTCCGGATGGTCACGCTGCAGTCCATTCTACCCTTTTTGGGTCAGGACAATTGGATGTGCTCCATAGATCTTCAGGATGCGTACTACCATATCAAAATGAACAGGCGCTCCAGAAGGTTTCTCCACTTCCGGCTGGGAGCCAGTCACTGTCAATTCAGGGCCCTGCCCTTTGGTCTCACCACAGCCCCCAGGGTGTTCACCAAATGCATGGCAGTGGTTACGGCTCACCTGAGACGGCGGGGATTCCAGGTGTTTCTATATCTTGACGACTAGCTCCTCACTGCTCCCACCAGGCATCAACTACTGTGAGCCAGGGATTATACCATCCAAACTTGCACCGAGCTAGGTATATCAATAAATTTCGAAAAGTCTGCATTGTCACCTTCTCAGTCTATTATCTTTATAGGCGCAATCTTAAATTCGAAATATCTATCTGCAAGGCTTCCTCTCGACAGAGTTTCAGAAATCCGCCGACATGTGCAAGTCTTACTACAGTGCAAAAGGATTCAAGCCAGAGTTGTACTAAAGACCTTGGGCCTCATGGCAGCAGCAGTCATACTAGTTCCCCTGGCTTGCTTTCACATGCGGCTTCTTCAGTGGATGCTTTTTACTCAATGGTCCTTTCAACAGCTTCCAATGTCTCACAAGATAATAATCACTCAATCATGCAAAGACCACCTAGCTTGGCGGATGGTCTCCCCTCTGATACTCCAGGGCAGACCATGTGTTCTTCCTCCTCCTGTTGCCACAGTGACCACGGATGCCTCCCTGATCAGGTGGGGGGGGGGCATTTTCAGGGCAGGACTGTCCAAGGCACCTGGCAACCTCTAGAGTACCATTTGCACATAAATGTCTTGGAGATGAGAGCGGTGCTTTTGGCGTTGCAAGCTCTTCAGGACTCTCTACCCACCGGGACTATTGCAATTCAGACAGACAATATGTCTGTAGTCTGGTACATCAACAAGCAGGGTGGAACCAAGTCCTATCCCTTATGTCGAGAAGCACTTAGACTCTGGCAGTGGGCGATCTCTTCTCAACAGTTTCTGATAGCAACGCACATCCCCGGGAGGTCCAACGTCATAGCGGACAGGCTAAGCAGAGCTATTCTCATGCCTCACGAGTGGTCTCTCAATCAATTAGTAGCGGACAAAATCTTACGCAGGTGGGGGTCAACCCTGCTGCGACCTTTTTGCAACCCCTCTCAACAGCAAGTGCAATGACTTCTTCACTCTCTTCCTCCTTCCCGGCCACTCCCCCAGAGACACTCTAGTCCACAATTGGCCCCGGGGTCTTCTGTATGCTTTTCCCCTAATTCCCAAGCTAATTCAGAAGGCAACCGCTTTGGGATCCAGGATGATCCTCATTGCCCCTTACTGGCCTCGACAAGTTTGGTTCCCGTTCCTGCATCGCCACCTGCTGGAGCAGCTGTGGAATCTGGACCCAGTGCCAGACCTCTTGGTCCATCAGTCGGGCGGGCTGCACCAGTCCCTTCAGTCTCTCAACCTTACAGCTTGGTTGCTCCACTTCCAACTTTAACCAGGCTTTCGCTAATTTCTCAGCCAGTACGTGAAATCATCCTTTCTTCGCACAAATCTGCCACTAGGAAGACTTATGCTAGTAAGTGGAAACGTTTCTCCTTCTGGGCAGAGGCTAGGAATATTGACTCTTTTACAGCCCCTGTCCGTCATGTTTTAGATTTTTTAGCAGAGCTCTTTCAAGGTGGTTCCTGCTCTGCCACCATTAGTGTCCAATTAGCTGCTGTTGCAAATTTCCATGCTAGCCTGTCAGAAACCAGCATCATGTCCCACAAACTTTGCAAGGCCTTAACTTTGTTACCTGGCCCCCGGTCAGGGATCCCCCGCCTCCTTGGGACTTGAACTTGATATTGGCTTCCTTGATCCGCCCCCCCCCCTTTGAACTAGCGGATTCCTGTTCCTTAAAATTGCTCTCCTGGATGACTCTCATTTTGGTAGCCATCACATCAGCTGGGAGAGTTTTGGAAGCTCAAGCCCTCTGTATTCATCCTCCTTATCTTGTGTTTCATAAGGACAGAGTTTCACTTAGGCTTAATCCTTCATTTTTACCCAAGATACCCTCTGAAACAAATCTGAATCAGTCTATTGATTTGCCCGTATTTTTTCCTAACTATTCGAACAAAGCTGAACAAAATTTGCACCGCTTGGATGTTCACAGGCAATTACGTTTCTACTTGGACAAGACAAAGTAAATAAGAAAATCAGACCAACTTTTCCTATCCTATGCTGAGGGCAAACAAGGATGGCCAGTTTCCAAAGTAACCTTATCCAGGTGGTTGTCCTCTATTATTACCTTGATTTATCAACTCAGACATTAACAACTCCCTGCTAAACCTAGAGGTCATTCCACCAGAGCATTGGCTACGTCGGTAGCCTTTCAAGCAAGACTACCAATGGAATCTATTTGTGCCGCAGCCACTTGGGCCACTCCTCATAGATTCATTTCATCACGAACATGGGAGCACAATGTTCAACACCGGAAGTATACCCCTCACTGGTGAGATCAGATCACAAACTAATCTCACTGGAGGTCCTCATCCACCCCACCTGAAATAAAAAAAAAGTAAAGAACAGTAAAGAACTGCTCGACTTCACTTCTAGTAGTGTGAGTGTGATCTCTTTAAGGAGCCCCCCCCTGGGAAAACAGTACTCAAGCAGCTGAACTGAATCATTTACAAATGCCTTCACCAGCTGCTGCAGGACTGCAATCCCAAATCAAACAAAAAAAAACAACAAGACGTCCAAAACCGTCAGTCTGGTGGACCCCAGCCATAAACAAACTCTACAACAAAGAAACAAAGGCTACTAAGCAAGAGAACACAATCCTTAAAAGGTAAAGGACACCCACCCACTATCACTAAAAAAAAAAAACTAAGAGCTAAAAAAAAAATAATCCAAAAAAAATTTGAAAAAAAAGCTAAAGACTCAAAAGACAATCAGAAGGCCCTTCTTTAGCTGCTATAGTCAAAAAAGGAGAAACTAACAGATATACAGTGAACTAATATGAACTGAATGAGAGGAATTACACAAACCCAGACCAGACAGAGAGCTGATTATACTGAATGAGGTTCAGTGTGCCCCCCTCCCCCCTCCCCTATATCTATACCAAATGATTGCAGCCCCAAAATTTCCCAGCCCCCAAAAGAACTGCAAGCAAAGCAAAACACAGCATCCATGGGACATCATGGTGCTCACAGCTGTCTCTCCCACGGCCAGAATCTGACCCGTAATCAAAACAATTAAACGTTTAAGCTGTCCCATACTCTACCTCTACTCCAGTGAGTGCATGGCAGGGCTGGCACTTACTGCACCAACTTCACAAAGCCACTGATCCACTGATCCTGGGAATTACTGGGCATTAAGACATAGCCAAGCCATGGCCCAAAATTCTGAACAGCCATGGAAATGACATATATAAGACAAGATTTGGAGAGGACTTGGAATTTGGGCCCAAAATGGCCTTTCAAAGGTTTCTTGCAGAATACACTTTTTTATGCTTTTGAAACAAGCCATTGTGAGCCCAAAGCCATCAGTAAATAGGAATCCAGGCAGCTGGGCCTATCTGGGCCTACCCTCCCTACATGATAAGGCCCTCGCCTTAAACTTGCCCCCCTCATGTATCATTGAAAACATACATCACAAGATGGGTTGCAAACTGCACTGTTGAGGAACCCACAGGCTGAGAGTGACAGAACCTGGAGTGTCAGAGTTGCTGGCTGGCTCAGAGTCAAAGCCTGAACAGAGGTCTTGGTGCCACACCAGTTTAGTCCTGGCTCCGGCTACAAAGCATCTACAGGAGGTCGAGTACAAGCAAACACAGGAGGGTTATGGCTGACAAAGTTTGCAGGTAACTGCAACATGGCTATAGTAGAAAAAAACAACATACAATACAGATCTACAGAAGGCCTCACAGAACGCCAAAGCCGCCAGAGCCATGGCCTAAGCCAAAATGCCAATGCCAAAAATCAAAACCTTAGTCGCAGCCATCCCAAGGAGTCAAATGCTACCAAATAGGTGGCAATCCACTGATCACTGAGCACAGAAGGAAGTAGGGGGGACCTGAAGAGTTCACATTGATAGTAGTCGACACCCATGTCATCTAAAGAGCAAATCAGACCATGACTTGCTTACACACCCCCATTCTTCATGAGATCAGATTCTCAAGGAGTCTCATCCAAGAGGCATCATGAGTTCCTCATCATCTGAGAAAACCAATGATTGTCCCGTATGCTGCCCCTGGAAGCAAAGACAGACAGCTCAGGGCAGTGGCACAAGAGGTCAAAAGGACCTTTGCGAAACAAATAAAAATTGTCCTAGAAAAAACTGATGAATAAGGCCACTCAAAAGAACTCCATCACTTGCTAAGCCACACACACTTGAAAAAGCATATACATATATGTCAAACCCAGATTTGATTTGATGTGATCAAGCCACCTCAAACTGAAATCTTGCAAAGAAGAGGGTCGAGATATGGAAGCTGGAGGACAATTATCACCATAGGGGCAAGAGGGATTATGGATGGATTAATCATCATGAGACCCAGAGCTGGATTACCTATGTGTGTATGAGGGGCAGAGCAAAGCATGGAAGGCAGATTGGAGAGAAATCTTGACCAATGGATGGGGAGATAGCAAGAGGCTGGGAGATATAGCCTATAGTTCAGCTCTTAGAAGGCCATTGGTAAGCCACATGTATAATGATAGGTCCCCATGCTAAACGCCATTATAAGTTGGATGTGGCCTCTAGGAATAGAGCTGAGTTTGGTTCCACTGTGCTCAAGACTCTGTTCCGATGAGCCACCCAGGACTAAGGTGCTAGGGACGCTGTCCCATCCAGCAAGAATGAAGGCGAGATAGACAACTTAACATTAAGAAGTTATGTACCTACCATAACGTTCCATGTTAGTTGTCTTCTTCTCGCCTTTTTTCTTGCGTCCCACCCTCCATCCCCCTAGCCTGGACAGACTGAGAAGAGTCCCCTTTTGGGGCCTTCTTTCTCTGGACAACTCTGATGTTCATGGTGTCCTCTTTTGTCTTTGTACTATAGGTTTCCTTGTGGTTGGACAGGTGTCCTTGTATCTTTTCTTGGTGTTAGCTCTGCCAAACGAGATCTGGGGATCTGACGCCTAGCATTGTGGGATATAGGGAGTGCCTCGAGCCAGTAAATAGCTCTCGAGCTTTAGTAGATTGCCGAGTCGGAGCTGAGGATCGGCTCTGAACCCATCCGGCAAGAAAGAAGGCGAGAAGAAGACAACTACCATGGAACGTTATGGTAGGTACATAACTTCTTATTATACATGCTTAGTTAATAGAAACAGGCCCAGCCCAGTACCAGTGATTACACAAACTGTTCCATCCCCATATTAGTTTGGACTTCCTTAAAGGCTGTTTTCACAGTACATACACCTTTTTACATCTTATTTAATTCTTACTATGTAGCTTGCCTCTATTATATAACACACCCAACATCACATACAGCAAAGTAAGCCTGATTGTCTCTTATTGGCATTAGCTGTTAATTATTCTCAGTTATTTCAACCCACTGGGTTGGTACAGGCATACTAATCGAAAACTGAAGAGTACAGCTTTTTAGTGTTTTACACATTCTGCTTAAACTCCTTTTTCCTTCTGTCTAGCATAATATCCTTTAAACAGTCTATGTTTTTATCAGCTACCGTCAGCCATCTAGAAGATGTATAAGAAAAAAAGTTAAAAAAAAAGTGAAATCTAAAGAAATCTATTTTAACTTGAAAAATCAGAGAGAATAAAGGGTAACAAATGAACTATGTATATCCTTAATGTGCTTTCGGATACTTGATTACCCATTCTGTATCTTCCATTCAGGGGAGGGAACAGCACCAAAGTATCTTATATTTGAAAAAGTCCCTATTGTACCTCAGTACCTCTCAACCTCTTAGCACAAGAAATCTGGGAGAAGCTGGACATAATGGGTGGACAAAGGCCGAAAAATAGGGACATGTTTTAAATATTGCTCTTATATATTTATAAAGTTGCTAGAATAACATGATTCATGTTAGCGTGCATTTTCTGAAGGATATGAAGTCTAAAATTCAATTGTATGGCATTATTTAGTGACTTCAGTCCTCAGATCATCCCAGTGATTTGTCAGAAAAAAAAAATGAATTTTATGAGGAACGGACCAAAAGTGAGAGGCAAAAATCTGGACAGTGTATGAAAATCTGGACAGTTGAGAGGCATACCTGTATCTCAACCATTGCCTTAAGCTTTTTCATTCCACTCTAGCCATTGCCACCATCTCTTACTCACTCCCCTCCCCAGTGGCAGATGCCTTTTCACCTTTTCTGATGCCCTTTACTATCTCTGTTATTTAATTAATTGCAGGGCTATCCTCTTTCTTTCATTGCATCGTTGGCACCTTTTTAGCCAGTCATGTTATTTTCCACTGTAATTCTCTTATATTCCCTGGAATTCTCCATCATCTCAAAAAGTAGTTTGTTTCTGTAATCCTTGCCTTCTTATCTGTCGCAGCTTGCACTATATCCAGAAGTGTCTCCTTGTAGCCTTGCAGTCTATTACATGTCCAAAGAATGTGTCTCCAGTTTCTTAATTGCACTTCTGTACACCTCCAACAGCTTCTGTCAGCCAGAATACACATTTTAACATTCCTTTTTGGGGTGTAAAAATATTTATAGAGACAATTCCAGGCAATTATTTTACATTTTGTTTTTCCAGCTACTTTACTCTGCAACCTACATATTTGGGTCCATTCTTTTAAAGTTAACTCATTCCCCAAATATGCCTACTACTCCAACTTAACTTTAAGGCTTCAGCTGTTGTTAACCCCAGCCCATTTCCCTGTCTTACTTGCACCAGCCACTTAACGGACTCTAGCCATTCATTTAATTCATGTGAGTGCCACAGTGTTCTTTCGGCCATTATCCTAATCTCCTCATATGTTTGTCTTAACTCTGGGGCTAATTGAATTTAATTTCAACCATTTCTAATGGCAGTATTTCATTATGCTCTGCCAACTGATGCTAGTATTGAATTGGTGATCCTGAGGCGTACCACGTCCTTGGTGAATTATGCTCCCTCCCATCTATTTTTATTGGTGCTTTTAGGAGTATATCTTGTTTGCAATGTGCTTGGGAGCTAAATTCTGTACTTATGACATTTTTTATTGTTCCTACTAATAGTAAATCTGCTTTCTTTGGTCAGTCTCTCCAAAATACCTCCAGCCCATCCTTGCAGCCTATCCAGCTTTCCTTAATCTACACAATTTCCTTCCAGACTGTCCTATACTGATCATCTACTCACTGTACCAGCCTGGTACACTGAATTGCATTTAAATACTTCCTTATTTCTGGGGCACCACGTTTGCCCTGATCCCTTGAGAGAACTCCTTTATTTCATGCTACTGCTGATGAGGCTGTTGCCCAGAAAACAATTCCTCACCAAGTTCTTTAACTTAACCTAGACACTAATCTTGGAAATCACCCAGTATGATCGCCCTAAATACAAAACCTGAGGCAGTACATGTCAGTTTAGCACCTGAACTCTTTAGTCCATCTGGAAATTTAACTGCTTCCATCTTTGAAGCATCCTTTTATTATTTGAAACATCACCTGATATGATTTGCTCATACAAGCACAGCATGACACAGCAACTGAAGAGTACAATCTTTATTCACAAATGGTTTAGCGCTTTCTTCCCACTTACAAGGACTTCCTCAGAACAATGAATAGTAACCCACCCAGCCTTTATATAACAAATCATATCCTTAATTGATCAATTAGTTAATTAACCATCAATCAGTATTTAAAATTATATATATAAATTTAAAACACACACATATATATATATATATATATATATATATATATATATATATATATATATATAAAATACACTTAAAAAAACATTTTTAACGTAAAATGTTCTTCAATTTTAAAACACATGTAATAGCAGTGGTCTCATTTATGCCCGGGTACTCAGTTGCATTTAACCGCAACTGCCATTTAAGTTCACATATATCTAGGTGAATATCCAAATTTCTTCCATGGGAATCTTTTACCACCTGCTGAATGGCCAAGAATTTAAATTTATGGTCCTTATATACTTTGATGTGTCTTCTTAAAGCGTTAGTTAACCTGCCACATTGGATGTCCAACAAATGTTCAGCTATTCTGTTTTTAAACTGCCTACTAGTTTTCCCTATATAGAAAATAGGGCATTGCTAACACTTAGCCACATATACTACATTTAGGCAACAACAATTAAAATGTCCATTAATAAATATGGAGGTATTGTTTAACCTATCTGCGTTGGAGCCTGTTATTGGCATAGGCAGCTGTCTCCAATATATTCTTAAAGGATCTGTCTTTTTTATAGACCACCTTAGGCATTGTACCCACCCTTTGTACAATATTATTGTCATATTTCAAAATCTCCCAGTTGTTTTGAATAATTTCCACTACATTGGGGGTATCCAGGTTGAATGTGGTAATAAAACTAACCGAATAGTAGTTCACATTACAGCCTTCCCTATTCTGCAGTCTAGCTTTACTCCGTAGCATATCACATACTACGAGGTGATCTCTGCCTAACATATAAAGTTATGTCAAACCCAGAGCTGTTGGACATGCTACACTTAAAGAAATCCCAATCCCTCCGAGCTACACATTCTAGAAACCTAAACCTTGTCACCCCAGTAAACAGGACATGCTGGAGGGATAGATTCCTGTCCCAGAGACTTCCTATACTCTGGAACAAGCTACTCATCTATGTCAAGCAAAGTTCTTCATTAGCACTCTTCAAGAAAAATCTTGATGAGTGGATGGGAAATAGGAAATACACCCCGGGTATCACTTCTGTGTCTCTGCTGGACAGTGGCACAGGAAAATAACTTTCTTGGGTGGCATAAGCTATGGAACCTTGCTGGCTAGGCTTGCGTAGGCCCTTGGGCTGATAGCCTAGTACCTACCTATGAACACTCAACCCTTCACCACCTGCTAATAATGGTTTATAAAACCCAATCCTACATTTATTTACAACTTCCTCATGCATTTTATTTAGCAAATCTAAAGGATACCCTCTCTTAAAAAACAACTGTTTGATAAAGGACAATTCAACAATGAATTCATTGTCTATGGTGACCATCCTGGCAGCCCGTACCATCTGCCCTTTAACAATTGTTTTTTTCTGATAGGTTGGGTGCCAGCTATTGAATTCCAAATAGGAATTGGAGAAAGTGGGCTTCCTATAAATAGCCGACTTCAATGTTCAATTTACTTTATTGTAGGTCAAGTCCATATCAAGGTATGTAATGTGTGTTTCACTGTAATTATAAGTGAATTTCAAAAATTCTTCTGTATTATTCACATATTCAAGAAAAAGCTTGAGCTCCAATTCGGTACCCTTCCAAATAACAAACAAGTTGTCCAAAAAATGAGTATAATATTGAATTTTACTAAAGAAAGGCCCATCCATTATATATATTGCTGTTCCCAGAAGGACATAACGTAGTTAGCAAAAATGGGGGCATGTACCGCCCCCATTGCAACTCCTGTTAATTGTCTAAAATGTCCTTCAAAATAATAATTAGATTATAATAGATTCCCAGGGAAGAAATTTGGATATTCACATAGATATATGTGAACTTAAATGGCAGCTGCAGTTAAATGCCGGGCATAAATGAGACCACTGCTATTAACATGTGTTTCAAAATTGAAGAACATTTTAGGTTAAAAATGTTTTTAAGTGTAATTTTATTTCATTGTATTTTATATTTATATATATATATATATATATATATATATATATATATATATATATATATATGTGTGTGTGTGTGTGTGTGTATGTGTGTTTTAAATTTATATATATATAATTTTAAATGTTGATTGATGGATCGTGCTATCCCAAGCAAAACCAAGACTCAACTCCTCCAAGAAAAGGAAACCAGTCTGGTGGACCCCTGCCATAAACAAGCTATACAATAGAAGGAGGAAACTAGTACAGAAAAGAGTAAAATCCCAAGAAGGTAAGACATCCCCGATCAGTATCAGCAAGAAACTATGATCCCTCATAAAATCATCCAAGGCTAGCTCCAAAAGAAAAATTGCCAAGGACTCCAAAGATAACCACAAGGCATTCTTTAGCTATGTCAAGAATCTAATTGGCAATTCTCAGATCTGCTCAGAGTTAGTGCAGAATGGCACAAAATACACTAAACCGACCGATATCGCCAACATCCTGGCAGACAGGTCCAGTGCAAACTTCACCCCCCTCTCACCCCCAAAAGGGTCCATAACCATACCAGAAGAATAGTGCCCCTGAAATCACAGACACTCAGGTTAAAACAGCCTTCTCCAAAGCCAAAAAACACAGCATCAATGGGACCTGGTGGTGTCCCAGGCTGCGTCCTACACAAGCTCAAAGATGCACTAACTCCTTACCTAAACACACTGTTCAAACTCAGCCTTTCCACAGGCTACATGCCCATAGAGTGGCGCACAGCAACGGTTATTCCACTGCACAAAGGTGGAGCCACAACAGACCCCGGGAACTATCACCCTATAAGCCTGACTAGCTTGGTCTGCAAGGCTATGGAGAGCATCATCATGGACCTCTTTAAGAGAGACATTGGGAACCTCCAAACGCTGGACCCTACCCAGTTCATCTTTGTTAAGGGCAGATCATGCCTCCTAAACCTGGTGGACTTCTTTGAGACAGTTACTAAGGCTATAGACAAGGGAAAGGTGGACCACACAGCCTACCTAGAACTCGCAAAGGCCTTTAGCACCATTCCCCATTCTGGTATTATAGACAAGCTCACCAGCCTGAACATAAACCCCTATGTCACAAGATGGGTTACCAACTGGCTCATGGACAGAACCCTCATGGTAAGAGTAGCGGGAGCTATGTCTGACTCTAAACCGGTTACAAGTGGCGTTCCCCAGGGCTCAGTCCTAGGACCCCTCATGTTCGGCATATACTTCTCAGAGGTACAGGCAAGCACAGGAGGGCTATGGATGACCAAGTTCGCAGACAACTGCAAACTAGGGGCTATAATTGACTCTCCAGCTGACACAGACATCCTCCAAAAGGGTGTCACTGAGACAAATACCTGGTGTCAAAACCATGGCCTCAAGCTAAATGCCAAAAAGTGCATAGTCATCCCCTTTGGAAAAAACAAAGCACCCACAAACTACCACATAGGTGGTAGCCCCCTAAATATGGAAGACGTAATAAGGGATCTGGGGACCCAAGTAGATAGCAATCTGTCCTTTGATAATCACATTGCCAAAGTGGTTAGAAAATCCTTCTATGTGTCCTACCTGATCACAAAAGGGTTTGCATCCAGATCAAAAGAGGTCATTGTGCCCCTCTACACATCACTCATCAGACCCATCATAGAGTGCAACGCTCCATTTGGGATGTACCTTAGAAGACACCTGCAACATCTGGAAAGACCACAGAAGTACCTCACCAAGAGGATCACTGGCCTCAAACAGATGCCCTATGCAGCTCGACTGAAGAAACTCCAGCTGTACTCAGTTGTATACCGCCTACTCATAAGTGATCTCTGCCTGACATACAAGGCCATGTCCAACCCAGAATTGATGGACATGCTCCACCTAAAGAAAACCATATCCCCTCGAGCCACACACTCTAGGGATCTAAACCTCACCACAACAATAAATAGGACATGCTGAAGGGATAGATTTCTGTCCCAGAGACTTCCCATGCTTTGGAACAAGATTCCAGTCTACATTAGGCAGAGCTCCTCACTAATACTCTTCAAGAGAAACCTTGACGAGTGGATGGGAGACAGAAAGTTTACCCCGGGGATCACTTCAATGGCTCTGCTGGACACAGGCACAGGGAACTAATCTAAGGGGGTGGCGAAAGCCAATACATTCCAGCTAGGTTTATAAATGCCTTCGGGCAGATAGCCTAGTACCTACCTATGAACCTATGATGATAGTGGTGCTTGTTCATTTACAGATGTAATTTCATCAGCAATGTAGGTTTCAAATGTGGATAAAGATAATATGGCCGGTAATAGTACCAACAGTGAACTTTTATTTGACATGGAAGGCATTGACATTAATATATTCACAGGCCTTAATGACACACGAGCACAAGTTGCTAGTGATAGTAGCTTTAGTTTTAGTGCTAATATTGAAATGCTTTGTGAATGTATAGTTACCCATGGGAATCTTAATAGGGATCTCAATTTGCAAAGCAACGACAATATGGTTAATCAAAATGCTAAAGTTAATGCCATTTCTTGTTCTAATATACATGAAGTATTAACACCAGTATATCTTGTTAGTGCTGATAATGATGGCATGAGGAATAATTATGCTGAAAGAGAAGTATATGGTCGCAATGATGGCAAGAAAGTTAATAATGTCGAATTATTAAGCAACTGGGATCAGACTGTTGGTCTGGCATTATCAAGTGTTTTTAATGCGCATATCAATGACAGTTTAAATATGCAAGAAGTGATGAGCAATTCTTGTTCAATTTTAGATGAATTTAATGGTTCCAATGATAATCTTAATGAAACTGATAAAGTTTGAACCACATGTAATAATGAATGAAGCCCAAAACTTTAAGGTCTATAATTATTCTGGAAAGTATATAGGTGTAGAGCATGCCAATCTCCTGATACAAGGATTTAGTTATGTACCAAGCAGAAGGGGGAGGATAGCTGATACATTAATAGACTTAAAGTGCTTTACCTGAAAGCTTAACCAGAGGGTGTGGTTTGATGATGGTGGGCCTACTACTGAAATACAAGAAAAAAGGCTAAAAAATTCAAGTGTATTTAACCCGCCAATGAACAATTTGGTAAAAATATATGAAAAAGTTTATGAAAAGGAGATTAGGCATGCATACAAACAAAATGATTATAAAAAACATGTTAATAATCTCACTCAGGAAGTGTTATTAATGGATTTAGCTGGGGATATGAATATACGCACAGTGAAACCCGATAAGGGGAATGGAGTAGTCATTATGGACAAGAGTAATTACCTAAATGGTATGAATGTCATATTAACTGATGGAACATATGAGGAAGTTTCCTTTAATGAAATACACATATCATATAAAACAATAGACCTAGGTTTGGAAGACAAGTTGTACCAAGAACAGATTAGGGAAGATAAATACAGTTATATGCTTAACCAGTACCCAATGCTATCTGATATATTTGGCATACTTAAAATCCATAAAGGACTTAGCAATCCTAAGTTTAGATCGATTGTGGATGGAAAATGATCAAAAACCCACTTCATTAGCAGATTTTGGATTTTCATCTTCAGAAGTGGGTGACGGTATTTCCATATATAACAAAGGATTCATGGCAATTTTTAGAAAGGTTGGATAAATTCAAAATTAATGAAGATATTATCATGGTGACCATCAATGTCTGTAATTTATTCTCTGTGATTCCCCACCAAAAAGGGTGTGACTGGTTAGAAACCCAGTTAATTAAAACTGGTACTTATGATCAAGATGATATAAACAAGTATGTCACTCTAATGGAGGTTGTATTAAAAATAATTATATATATTTTGAAGGACAACATTATAGACAATTAACAGGAGTTGCATGCGCCCCTGTTTTTGCTAACTACGTTATGTCCTTCTGGGAACAGCAATATATAATAGATGGACCTTTCCTTAGTAAAATTCAGTATTATACTTGTTTTTTGGATGACTTATTTGTTATTTGGAAGGGTACTGAATTGGAGCTCAAGCTTTTTCTTGAATATGTGAATAATACAGAAGACTTTTTGAAATTCACTTATAATTACAGTGAAACACACATTACATATCTTGATGTGGACTTGACCTACAATAAAGTAGATAGAACATTGAAGTCAGATATTTATAGGAAGCCCACTTTCTCAAATTCCTATTTGGAATTCAATAGCTGGCACCCGGCCAATCAGAAAAAAATCAGAATGGGCTGCCAGGATGGTCACCATAGACAATGAATTCATTGATGAATTGTCCTTTATAAAACAGTTGTTTTTTTAAGAGAGTATCCTTTAGATTTGCTAAATAAAATACATGAGGAAGCTGTACATAAATGTAGGATTGGGTTTTATAAACCATTATTAGCAGGTGGTTTACCCTTTAGGGTTGAGTGTTAGATTGCAGAACAAGGAAGGCTGTAATATGAACAATTATTCGGTTAGTTTTATTACCACATTCGACCTGGATACCCCCAATGTAGTGGAAATTATTCAGAACAACTGGGAGATTTTGAAATATGACAATAATATTGGGCAAAGGGTGGGTACAATGTCTAAGGTGGTCTATAAAAAGGACAGATCCTTTAAGAATATATTGGAGACAGTTGCCTATGCCAATAATAAGCATCAACACAGACAGGTTAAACAATACCTCCATATTTATTAATGGACATTTTAATTGTTGTAGCCTAAATATAGTATATATGGCTAAGTGTCAGCAATGCCCTATTTTCTATATAGGGAAAACTAGTAGGCAGTTTAAAAACAGAATCGCTGAACATTTGTTGGACATCAGACATGGCAGGTTAACTAATACTTTAAGTAGACACATCAAAGTATATAAGGAACATAAATTTAAATTCTTGGCCATTCAGCAGTTGGTAAAAGATTCCCAGGGAAGAAATGTGGATAATCACCTAGATATATGTGAACTTAAATGGCAGTTGCAGTTAAACGCAACTGAGTACACGGGCATAAAGGAGACCATTGCTATTACATGTGTTTTAAAATTGAAGAACATTTTAGGTTTAAAATGTTTTTTAAGTGTAATTTTATTTCATTGTATTATATGTATGTGCTTTAAATTTATATATGTAATTTTAAATGTTGATTGATGATTAATTAATTAATTGATCAATTAAGGATATGATTTGTTATATAAAGGCTGGGTGGGTTACAATTTATTGTTCTGAGGAAGTCCCTGTAAGTGGAAAGAAAGAGCTAAACCATTTGTGAATAAAGATTGTACTCTTCAGTTGCTGTGTCATGCTGTGCTTGTGTGGTTCTACAGTTTATCAGTTGGTTGAAATGATTTGTCCATAGACTCCTGAAATGTGCCTAATAACCATATCCCTAAATACCTGAATCCACCTCCTACATGTTTGAAATGAATTCCCTCTGAACTCCCTCTTTCTTCTCGCTAATTAATAACAATTATTTTGGTCTTCTCCACATTAATTTTGTAATGTGAAAGCTTCTCTAAATCTGATATTATTTGCTTCACTTTGCTACTATCCTTTCTTATGTTCGTCAGTTTTAAAATTATATTATCTACATATAGGGCTATATGTAACTTGCTAACCCCCTTCCCCATACATATCCTTGTATTTCTGACTTCCTTATTTTTTCCTTCCAGGATCTCTATATAGGCTATAAATAACAAAGGGGATAGCAGACAACCCTGCCTCATCTCTCTTGTGAGATGGATCTTACTTGCCACCCCCACCATGGCTTTCACTTGTGCTGCTGAGTTGCTGTAAATAGCTTCCAGCAATGCCACACAACTTTCTGGTATCATTACTTTCAGAATTCCAAGTAAGAATTCCCACTCAGTATCAAATTAGCTTGAATTATTGTACAGGAAAATTAAGTAGGATAATTGGTTGACAGACATTCAGAAGTCAGTCTGCCCATCAAGTCATGTCTCCAGCCTAATGATCAAGAATTAAAAAAAAATGATGGATAATAGTACAGGAGAAAACAAAACAGGCTAATGAGTTAACAATAGCTTCAAGGAGGAGCTCAAGAGTATGCATTAAGAAGTATCAGAGGAAGCATGCAGCAGGAAGTAGAAAGGATCCCCTCAGAACTACTAAGATGTAAAATGAGTTGAAAAATTTACTAAAAATGACAGCGGGGATTCAACAAAAGCAAGGGATATGGGGAAAGACCTTCCTGTAGATTAAGAACAATAGGAATCCTGTTAATAAGAACGTTTAAGATATTGTCGTCTTCCATTTTCCCTGCTATATCATCTGTTCTAGTGTAATTTCTTCTACTCTTGTTCCCAGTCATCAACTTGTCAAAGAGTGAATTGCCCTCTTTCAGCAAAAAGTTTGAGATTCTTTTTCTTTTAACCTACCATCTCTCATGTAATGAAGTTTAAATATATTTAAACTTAGTCATGTTGATGATGCATTTTCTTCAAAGCTTCAGCTTGTTGTGAAGGTTTCCTTGAATACATTTCAGTTTAATGTGAAAATCTTCAGTTTTAGTATAACTTTTCTGTAGTGAATTAAAATGTGTTGTATATCATTTTAAGAGAAAAATCAGTCTGATAATGCTTGTAGTTGTTCATTTTCCAGAACAGTTGAAATGAATATGATGATGGATCTTTAGGCATTAATAATCAAAATGGAAAGGGAACAAAAAATCTCTGCTGAGGTAAATTCAAAACAAAAATGTCCAGAATGTTGATTTTTTTAAACAGGTTTGAGTAAAGTAGTTTTCCTATGAGTTGAAGAATTCTGTAATGTCAAGAGTTTTCATTAAGTGACTTCTGTGCAGTGCTGCTACTTTTCCACCACCTTGGAAAGAGCCAACAAGGGTAACTTTGTGGTGAATGAAATGACCATACCAAATGAACTGGGTGGTCTAAACTTACTTGATTTTGAACTATATTATGAGATGACTAAGTGGTAAATGTAATGCCTGTAGTGTTTCAGTGTAATGCCTGTAGTGTTTATTGGAAGACATGAAGCCGTCTGGGGTTTCTATTTGATGAATACCTTAACATAAGGACAGAAAATCAGTGGCTGCAATGCATAATGCTTATTATGTTTTGGACTTGCTGGACACAGTGGAATGATTGAAGGAACTTCTTTCCATAGGGTTTAGAGGAGAAGGGGAGGGCAGATTGTAGACAACCCTAGATTAGAGGTTCTGGGAACAACTACTCGATAAAATAGATGTCTAATTTAGGATCAATGCTGGACCAGCTTTGGCTAGGAGATTGTGAATGCTGTTGGCTGTCTGCTAGACTAAGAGATATGAAATGGATGATGACCACACTGCTGGATACACCTAGACGGGTTGTCTTTGTAAGAGAAGCCCCCAAATAACCTTTATAGAGATTATTCAGCCTTTGTAGGCATGTGGTTCTAGGGATCCACTTAGTACACAGATTTATATCAGAAAGAATCGAGTCAGTTATATCTGATATCAAGGTATGCCTCTAAGTCCTAACAGTTCTGTATATTTGGTTGGAAGTGTTTACACAAGTATTTCTAAATGCAGAGTAATTTGGAGTATACAATTCTTGCAAGTGCCTGTGGCTTACGGTGAAATGGGGATAGAATAGTGGGACCTGACTGCATGTTTTTGGGAACTGTGTGGGAATCGACCATATAAGGGAAGATGTGCTGGATTGCATATGGACCCAGAGGGTTGTCTTGCTGCCTATACCATTGTGGTAGTAGTAAATATGAACCAACCATGGAAAAAAGATCGGCTGGTTTTCCTTAATCTGCCAACAGAGAAAAGCAATTACAAGGTGTTGGAAGACCGCAGTATTCCGAAATGGGGAATAAATAAAGTCTACAGGTAAGACATATCAGTGTGAGGTCTATTTCAACAGAAGAGACTGTGTAGCGTGAATGAGAAGAAAGTAGAAATATTGCCTTATATATTTAAATGCACTATAAAACAGTAAAAAGGTTTTGCTTCAGGACTATAGTTAGTCTGAAATGGTTGAGCAGAGTTGCTGCCTCTCTTGGGTTTCATTTCTTGGATATAGCATTAGGTTTAGAGGGATGTGTCACATTTTTGATATTTGAGGGCACCTTCTGAATGAAACTAAAATGCAATGAGGGAGATGAAAGGAAATTGTAGAGGGAAAGGCACTCATGAAACACACAGTGTACATTTATATAGGATGGAAGAGTATGAGCAGGTTAGCTGCAATGGTTTCTAGTGAGGGAATTAAAGGTAAGATGCAACCAAATGGAGGGGAAGAAGGAAAAAGCAAATCTAAGGGATAATGGAAAAAAACATTACAAGAAGATAAAGTAAATACAGAAACAGGACAGGAATAATGATGAAAATTTACAATATGTTTATAATTGGCGGGTCTATATTATATCCTTGAACGCTTAAAAAAGCGAACGCTGATTGATCGAACTTATTTTCACGAAACTGCAAAATATCGAAACAGCGGAAACTCAAATTTTTTTCTAGGGAAAGAATTTGGTTGTCCGTTTCTGTTGCTTCAGTATTTTCAGTGTTATGGTGGAAAGTTACCGGACGGATTCAGGTCAGTGTGCGATTGTGTGGATGTGAGTGTTAGGGTGATTTAGGTGAGTTAGGGTTAGGGCTCGGGTTAGGTGTGTGTGTGATTGAGTGGACATGAGGGTTAGGGCGGATTTAAGTGAGTTAGGGTTAGGGAGCAGGTGAGGTGAGTGTGTGATAGTGACGGACCTTAGGGTTAGGGTTTGGGTTAAGGTAAAATGCCAAATAAATCCAAAGATGCAAAGCTTTAATGACAAAGATGGCTTTACCATGGACTCCTCGCAAGTCGGTAGTTAGTGGTGTGTGCATAGTTTAGTGTAGGGTTAGGTATCAGATTTTAGGTGTATGTGTGTGGATTTCTATTTGTTTGGTGTGCTTGTGTTGTGTGTATGTGTTTTGGATCAGCAATTTTTTTCCCTGGGAAAAAAATCGCTGATCTGACAGTTCGAGATTGTAAGCTTTTGCTTAAATTAGGTCGATCAATCAGCATTCACTTTAAGCGTTCAATGATATAATATAGATCCTAATGGGCTATATGGATTAAAGACAAACGAGAAAAGAAATTCGGAACCCTCCAGGGGAAGCTAGGGTGACAAGAAAGGAAATAAGGAAGCTGTGGAACAAAATCATAAGGATATTTTAGAGATGTAAGATGTAGAATAGAAAGTATTAGGAAGGATGGAGTTCTTATGGGTATAAGAGAAAATTTCTAGGTTTTGCTGAGAAAACAAATGCAGAAGAGGTTGTAAATAGGTAAAATCAAAGACTCTAGGTGGAAGTTATTAGAAATGGAGAGAGCAGTAGGACAGGTAGGGAAGAAACAGTGAACTTTTACTCAGACATTTACGCATCCACAGTTGACATGAGAGGAAAAAAGTGGAGATTATTAGAAGAAAAAGAGGAAATAGTGCAGCTGCTTGGGAGAATGACAGAAACATTTGTAAGGGATGCTGTTGAGAAGAATAAAGGTATAAGAAAGAGTTCCTGAAGTAGATGATACTTACTTGAGCATCTTAAGTTAAAGAAGATATCGAGTGAGATGAAATGGACATTTAATATGCTCTCATAGAAAGGAGAGATGCATGGATCAGTTCAAAAATAAATATGGCAATACTCAAAATGGAAAAGTAAGAAGTGGTAGAACCTGAGAGTTTCAGGTCTATGGCATCATTCATAAACATGGAAGCAAAGGTGATCGTTAACTTTTGGCAGATAAATTATGAAAATAATTGTGAATGGCCAAGTATGTTTCATTAGGAGAAGGCAGTTGATGAGTAGTAGATTATGAATGCTTTTGTCATCAGCGTAAAGAAGTTGCAGCTAAAGAAGTGGGAGCAGGGTAGTTTTATATAAATACTCTTTGACTCAATAGAATTGGACTTATTTTTTTAAAACACTGAAGGAAATCTGGGTGGGAGTAGAATTAAATGATGGTTAAGAACCATATATAACAACCAAGGATAGTGGATAGATTTAAAGGATGGTTATTTACTGGCTTATTTGAGTGTCCTCATATTATAAAATCTTGGAAAATACTTGCTTGATCACAGTAGTGGAAAACAACTGATAGCATGAGATCTTTGCTTTTTACGAGTATTTTCTCTCTTCCCCATGATTGTGTAACTGTGGTGGTGGTATATATAAGTTTGAGGGGGATGCATGGGGATTGTTTTGTTCTCATTACTTTGTATGTAACAAGCACTGTTTAAGTTTGGTGGAGTGAAAATTTTCAAGTCGAGAAGTCTCTCATAGGGGAAGCTTAAGATCCATATATAACAATGAAGAAATTAGTCAGGGTTGCCCAGAAATTACAACCCAAAAGCTTTCAGCAAGGGCCAGCTAAAGACAATCAAGAAATATCTATGTTTAGCTGAAGTGCTTGTTTGACTTGCTTGCTGTACTCTGCCCGAATATTGCTGATCTCTGCATTTTATTTTGAATTGAAGTTTTTCATTTAAGATTTGGTTACTTCTAGTTTGTATCTTATACTTGCAATACATTTGTTTTATGTTTTCTTTTCTGTTGGGGTTTTAAGAGGTTTTGACTAGGGTCAGTTAGAAAAGTTAGCAAAACATTCCTTTGCAAACAGTGAATGACATCAGCTAATTAGTGGGAGGAGCTGAGAAACAGCATTCCTCATTTAGCTAGAAATATCGCTATTCAGCTGGAGTGCTTGTTTGGCTTGCTTGCTGTACTGTGCCTGATTATTGCTGATCTCTGTCTGCATTTTATTTTCCCACCTACCTGCCCAACTGTTGTTGTATTCTTAAACTTAGCGGCTTTTGAGTTCACTGCCTCTTCTATAAATCTGATTTTGGACACTCCTCTCAGTCCCATCTCATCAGCTCATTCTACTGAGTACATAGAGATCATGTGGGAAGATCCACCCATTAATTCCTTAACCTTGAATTATCTTGTTTCCTCCCTTTCCACTTAACCTAAAAAACTGCACTTTATTCAGCTGCTTTTACTGTATTTGTGTTTCTTCCTATTTTATTACTTTGTTTTGGTTTTGCTGCTAGTTCATAAAAGTGTTCAATTGCATTTATTCTGCTGCATTTATTACTGCTTGTTAATAGCCTGATTCAATTATAACTGTTATTCTAAGCATCTTAGTTTTGGTTTAAGCACTTGGGCTTCAGGCCAGTTGTTTTATATTGCATGTGGTCTACACTGTTGTGCAGGAGAGGTAGCTTACACCTTCTACGTTTGGAATTGCTGGTTGAAGGCTTAATGTGTCTGTTATTCTAAAAGTGTCTTAGTCCTGGTTTAAGCACTTTGGCATGGGCTTCAGGCCAGCTTTTTCTACATTTAAGAAGGTTTGTGGTCTACACCCTTGTGGAAGGAGAGGGTAGCCTCTGCCGTTCAGAGCAGGAGGTTGCTGGTTAAAGGAGTATTGTGCCTGATTATTTGAACTTTCTTTTCTCGAATTGTTGCACTTTCTTTGCTGTAGCATAGACTATATTCAGACCTACTGAATCTAGTTCTGTTTGTATAACTTGAACACTAAACCAGGCCATCTTTTGTTGGAGAGGGTTCCCCTGCACCCTAGTGGCAGGATTTTGCAGTTAGAACTCATCTGATTGAAGGTTGCTGAAACAGGGCTCAGTTTTGAGCTTTTTCATTGGTTAAGTTATTTTTTGCCCTCATTTGCTACATAAGCACCATGTTTGCATGGATTTGCGCTTGTCTGCGCATCATTCACTGCCAAGCAGTGGTGGACACCATTGGCTGTTATTGATGCAAACACGTCTGCCTGCAAATATTTCCTTAGTACTCTGCTGGTTCTCATGACTGTCCCTCACTGAAAGGTGATCCTGAGGTACCAACACAGATCCGACCCACTAGCCCTTCATATTTTTTGTCCACTTCTCCTGTCTTCTACTTTACCTTGTCCTTTCTGCACTGTCTCTGTTTTCTGACCACATCAACTTACCTAGCATTATAGATGGGCAGTTTACCACCGTTTCTCCAGCCAGCCTGGTTGACATGGGGATCCTGAGGTAATTAAGCAATTGCCTCATGTACACTGACAACCCACTTCTTTTAGTTCACACAAATTCATTATTTGAGAGCTGCATCTATATCAAGAATCTAGAATCCAGGCACTCTCGCTCACCAGCCAGTTTATCTGATACTAAGGAGGTTATCAACATGCACACCTCACCTCCTGCACCTACCAAACCAACAACAAATAAATCTACATATGTGGAGGTCCTTACCAAAAGCTTACCTAAACATCAGAGACCTCCCAAACACAAACACAAGCATGATTCACATAATACTTCCTCTACAGAACATAGTACACGTAATATATCACACACCAGTGTCTCACCAGTCAAGTCCCTAAGACATAACACAAAAACAAACATCTTAGTCATAGACAACTCAATTGTGAGGCACACAGATGTCCCTCTCACCAGGTTGGATAAGTACAAAGTCATAGTCAGCTGCCTGTCAGGTGCCAAGATCTGCCACATCACACACACACTCTCAAGCCTGTCAACAACAGGCACTGTTATGACTCTGTCATAGTCAGTGTTGGTGTGAACAACTTGAGGCATACCTCACTGGACTACATGAAGAGATATGTGACTGAGCTCTCTGATTATGTGTCTTAGGCAGGTATGTCTCTAGGCTTAAGCAGCATTTTACCTTCATCTAGGATAATACCTCAGTACAAACAAAAAATGGATGACTTCATCAGTTGGCTTAGTTGCTGGTATCATTCAAAGCGGATCCAGTATCTGTCAGCCTGGGATGATATGGTCAACAGACCTTGATGCTTTGACAGAGATTGTCTTCATCTGTCACCTCTGGGATTTCAGTTACAGTATAAGGCTCTTGCCACCCCATAGTGCCTTTTTAGGCAATGTCACAAGAACAAAATTCCTGATGTAAAAATACCCTCTAAAACAACCTCAAAGTTATGCTGCTAAACGCACTCACTAGAAGCAGTCCTCACCTTGGAAGATGCTGACATTTGTGCAGTGACTGAGACCTGGTTTAAGGCTAGGAGAGCACTCCAACTATACCAGATTACATTTCCTTCCACACATTCAGACCACAAACTGAAGATGTGAGAACTAAAGGAGGTGGTGTATCAAAATTCATTAAAGATAAAGACACCTCTAGATTGGTTAAACAGCACGAATCCCTTGAATTACTTCATGTGCAATTTACTGTAAGTAAGACCCCTCTTCAGGTCATTTCCGGCTATAATACCTCCTAAATAAATCAGGACATCGACTTAGCCTACTTGGATCTACTTGAGTCAACCAAGATACAACCAAACACTGTGGGTTTGGGTGACAATAATTACCCATCCATTGACTGGGTAAATTATACGTGTTCTGACTCACTTGCCCAAAGGTTCCTGGATTTTAAGTCCAATGCCCTGGACCAGCTGGTTGACATACCCACAAGGGGCTCAAACATTCTGGAGCTGGTGCTCACTAACATGGGGGAATGCTGCACCAACCCCACTGTGTGGCCATGCCTGGTTAGAGCCGACCACAAATCAGTCTCTCTAGAAGTAACTATAACACAAGTCCCCTCTTAGCAACAACTAGACCAAAAAACTTTTCCAAGGCCAATTACAACCTCTTACTTGAGAGCATAAATAGCTTCATAGCCCCCCCCCTCACTGATGGACAGCCACCTATGCTGAGTTATACACCAATGCTTTATACGAGCACCTGTACAATTGCATTGATTCTGCTGTACCTGATAGGACCAAAGCAAGATCTTCAAGGAAAAACAAACCTGTCTGGTGGACAACTGACATTAATAGGCTATACAACAGGAGAAAGAAATTACTGTCTACAAGTAGGAAGGAACGGTCTCAAAGCTGGTAACAGTCCCTCCTCAACTTAAACAAGCAAATAAGACTCCTAGTGAAGACCTCCAAAGCTAACTACAAATCCAAATTAGCTTCCCTAACTAAGGATAACCACAAGGTGTTCTTTAGTTACATCCAAAATCTCAAAGTTAAGGCCCAGATTTGCACTGAACTCGTAGTTAATGATACTACATATATAGAACCTGTGGATATAGCAAACCTGCTGGCTGATAGGTTAATTGAAAACTTCACCCCCCTGTCCCCACCACATATACTCCAAAGCATCCCTAACACCTGTCCCCCACCTAATATCTCCAAGGAGCAGGTCTTAAACAAGCACCCTCTCCACGGCCTAAAACACAGTCTCTGTGGGACCAAACAACATCCCGGGCTGGGTTCTGCATGGGTTAAAACAGGAATTAGCATTACCATTGGGTACGCTTTTCAATCACAGCCTAAGCACTGGCTTCAACCCCAGTGGAATGGAAAACAGCTGCCATCATCCCTTTGCAGAAAGGGGGTGTATTCACAAACCCTGGGAACTATAGACCCATTAGCCTGACCAGTCTTATCTGCAAGGCCATGGAATGAATCATCATGGACCATATTAACAAAGATACAGGAAATCTCTAAATGCTTGACCCCACCCAGTTTGGCTTTATCAAAGGGAGGTCATGCCTGTTAAACTTACTGGACTTCAAGACAGTCACCAAAGGCCTAGACAAGGACAAATCTGTGGATACGGCCTACCAAGACCTAGCCAAGGCCTTTGACACAATCCCCCACTCTGACATCATTAATAAACTCACCCAGTTTGGTATTGACTCACATACTATCAGGTGAGTTGCAAACTGGCACACTGTTAGAACTCATACGGTCAAAATAGAGGATTCACCTCCTCCAGCAGACCTGTAACCAGTGGTGTTCCACAGTTATCAGTTCTGGGACCCCTACTTTTCAATACTACTTCTCCAAAGTAAGGCTAAAACTAAATGACTGTGGCTGACAAAGTTTGCCGATGACTGCAAACTGGGAGTAAAGTGGCAAGAGATCTGGACACACAGGTCGACAGCAACCTTAACTTCGATCACCATGTCTCCATAATGCTAAGAAGGGCATTTTATATTGCTTACCTCATAAATAAGGGCATTGCCTCCAGAAAAAATGTAGGTTATAACCCTCCTGTACTCTTCCCTCATCAGGCCAATAATAGAGTACAACACTCCCTTTGGTATGTTTATTTCCAAACACCTGCAGCAATTGAAGAGACCACAAAGGTTCCTTACAAAGAAAATTTAGAGTCTTCAAGATCTGACTTATGCGGACAGACTGAAATCATTGTCACTTTACTGTTTGTAGTACAGATTGCTCAGAGGTGAAGTGTGCCTTGCATATAGAACAATCTCTGATCCAGCTTTAATGGAAATGCTGCACATTCACAGGTCAAATGGCACAAGGGTCACTCTCTCAAAGGATCTTAACCTGGTATGTGACATCAACAGAAATTGCTGGAGAGACAGATTTGTCTCACAGAGGTTGCCCCACTTTTGGAACAAGCTTCCTATTCATGTTAAATAAAGCCCCTCATTGGCCCTATTTAAGCGTAATTTGGACAGTTGGATGGGTAACCGGAAATTCCCCCTAGTAGTTCCATTTGTGTCTCTCTTAGACAGGGGCTATAGGGCTGCTTTTAATGTCTGCTTGTACCAGACAGTCTTGGAAATGCAGGTTGAACTTGATTAGGCTTGTAAGGGCTCAGGAGCCGTTAGCCTAGTAACCTCCTACAATCCTTTGAACTATAAGTGAAGAATGAGACAGGGGTTGCTTGTTATCCACAAGTCTGCTTTTTTTTAGAAATGGAGTATAAGTGTGAAAACAGAAAGAAACTAGAACAACAACAGAGGAAATGGAATGAAACTTGTTTCAGATGTTTGCTGATGACTGTATTTTAGTAATAGAGGTTGTGGATATAACCTTGAAGAACTGATCTGTATTGTGACAAGGAGTCTTATTTAGCCTTGACTCAAAATACCGTTAATGAAACATCTAAAGCTCACAAAAACAAAAGCACAATGCCATAACATAAAATGTAATGTAACACTCATAAAACATTTTTCCCTGAGGGCTGCATTCCTCTGCACCACTAACATATAGGCTGTGACACACCCCCAATGTCTAAGTCTACTTACTCCAAAGTTCCTCACACTTAGAGAAGACAAAGCAGAATGAGAATTCACTGTTTCCCTTTACTCCAAGTTGTCCAGCTTCAGAAATATTATTAAACAACATGTGCAACTACAGAACAGCCAGTGTACCAAATCATCAGCAGTGTAAGACTTTACTTAAGGATCAATGATCCTTCAAGTGTTAAGAAAAGACACAGATAGAACATAATACTTTAAGCAGGGCAAAAGATAACATAACCAAGGTTGTAGGAGAAGATAATGAACAAGATGTTTCTGTTAGTTTCTTCCCATATTTTTTGTTAAAATATGAGTTTTATGTGACATAAATAAAGAGAAGAGAAGAGATGCTGCATCAATTACTAATGCAAAAAATTATAGGATAGTACTAATTAATCTGTCCCTCAGTCATGTCTTATTTAGTCACCTGGGGATGGAGAAAACTATGGCAAGAGTTCTACTCAGGTTTTACTAGCCAGGAATAATAAAACATAGAGAAAACATCTGTGTTTATTGTGCAGAATGACAGAAAACTTTACCCTATACTGGATGTAAAAAGTCCATGTCCCAATGACTGCTACAGAAGCACCATTTGAATGTATTGCTGTGGACTTTATGAATAGACTACAATACCAAAGTTCAAATAGCAGTGCCATTATACAAAGCTAATGATAAAGCTATCACCAGAGATAAGATTCTGTTGTTTTCCAGAGTGGGCATCCCCAAAAAATACTTACTGATCAAGGCATTATGTTTATATCAAGGGTATTAAATCAGTTGTGTTAGTGCTTTAAACAGTTGTAAACACCAGTCTACCATCCACAGACTGATAGATTATTAGAGAGGTTTAGTAAAACACTGAAATCCATGCTAAGGAAAGTTATTAATGCAGATGGTAAAAACTGGGACCGGTTATTGTTGTACTTATTGTTTGCCATCAGAGAGGTGTCACACTCTTCAGCTGGGTTTACCCCATTTAAACTTATGTATGGCAGGCATCCCCAGAGGACTGTTTGTCATTACTAAGGAAACCTGGGAAGAATAGTGTGATAGAACACTGTCAGTCTGCAATATAGATTAAAGCTAGTTATGCCTATTAGTAAAAGAGTACATGTAGTGAGCTCAGGAGATGCAACAGAGAGTTTACAGTAAAAATATGGATAACTTAGAGAATTTAACCAGGAGGTCAAATACTCATGCTAGCCCAACTGTCATGGCCCACTTGAGGCAATTGACAGAATAAATTCAATGAACTGTAAGGTTAGACAGACAGTTCATTGTAAGGTTAGCCAGCAAGGAAAGAGAACAATCTAACAAATTTATTACATTAATGTAGAGGAGCCATGGAAAAAGTAGAAAATTCTGTAATGAGCTTACAAGCTGGAGTTTATACAAGAGAAATCATGGAATCTCTTCCTGAAGTACAGCTAGAGGAATCCTTGCCAAAAGTGCAAAAGCAGGAAGTAAGAGAATTTATCTTAATAAATAAAGAAGTGTTTTCAGAAAAGCCTGGAAGAAATAAGCTAACAGAATGTAAAAGAGACAACACTTGGAATGAAGGGTAAGCTAAGACCTCACAGAGTAACAGAGTCACAAAACAGTTAGAGAAGAAATTAAAAAGTTGCTCATGGTAGGTATGATAAAAGAATCTCAAGGTGACTGCTATATGTTCATCATTGGATCACTGCTGCAGTAGCCTAAGCTGTAAGGCTAAGTTACATTCTGTTAGCCTGTCAGCAGTCCACGCACCTAGATCATTGGAAGATAGAACAATGGATAACTTGGCTCCAAAGTAAACTCGGATGTCACTTTAGGCATAAATGAAGGGTTTGTTGTCAAAGAAATCATATCTTTTTGAGAAATGAGATAGGGTTGACCCACTATAAGTGTTTGCAAATCAGATATTCTTCTTGCAGAAATCAGAGCATTCAGGAACAATTTTCCACGTTATGAACCTCAAATCAGATGGTAGTAGATAGTAATTTAGATTTGCTGGGCTGTACTTGTTTCTGGGAGAATTTCCCTTCTTTTTAGGGCCTCCCTGCCATTGTTTTTTTTTTTTTTTTTTGAATGCCTGCTTATTTGCTGAGTCTGCTTAATTTGCTCTTTATAAAAGGACCCTAAGTTAGAAATAAAATCTTTAACAAAATTGGAGAAGAAAGGTTGAAAAAAATTATGTCATCCCTTGAAACATTTTTCCTCTTTTATCACATTTTTTTTTCAGGACCTTAGCAGTAGATGGTCCAAATACAACCTCCCTCTTAAGGGGAGAATTCAAAATTTCAGCTTTTACATTTTTAGGCAATTTTTGAGAATGTAACAGACCCAGTAGTTGCTGCTCTGGATGAAGCATCGGCTGAGTAATAAGAACACTTCAAAGAATGCTTGGTTACTTGAGAAACAGAAGCAATAAGAATATTTAATGCTCTGCAGCAGTTATCTATATGAACACCTAATTTGTACTTAAACCTGATGGAAGTATTAGAGTATGTAACAATTTTATTAAACTGAGGAGTATTTCATAGTCTGATGGCAATTTCACATCCAGGATTGATGAGTTAATAGAGAACCTATGAAGGGCCAGATACTTGATCGTACTGGACTTGATGAAGGAATACTGGCAGATAACCCCTCTAACGAGGAATAAATGATGTTATCATTTGGTCTAAGGGGAGCCCATTCCACCTTTTAGAGACTGATAAATACAGTACTGCAGCCTCACTTCTGTTATATGGTTGCATACCTGGATGATGCTCATTCACTCAGAGGAATGGGAGTCTCAGTTACCTAACTTAGAGGCTGTGTCAGCATCCATAGGATAGGCAGGCTTGACTGTAAATGCTAAGAAGAGTAATACTGGTGTGGAAGAAACCATAAAAAATGGCCTGTACCCCTCACATATATGCAGATGGAGGCTTTTCATGGGCTCAGTAGCTACTACTGAAAGTTTATGCCTAATTTTTAGACTATTGCTTGTCCTTTGACATGTTTCACAAAAGGGAAAGCTCATTTCAAGGTAGAATTACCTCTTGAGGCAGACAGAGTGTTTAATCAACAGAAAAAGAATTCTATGTTCTGAACTTGTGTTGTCTCCTGATTTTAATAAAGGGTTTTCCCTATGCACCAGTGCATCAGAGGTATGTTTGGGAACAGTGCTATCTCAAGACATTCATCGTGAGGAACACCATCTGTGCTATATCAGCAGGAGGCTAAGTAGTGCAGAAAGGAGATAAACAGCCAATGAAAAAGGTGTATACTAATAAAGTGGACATTTGATGCCCTGATGTACTCTGTCTTAGATAGGCACTTTTATTTGGTGACTAATCATGCTCCACTACAGTGGTTAAGCAGGCACTACAGAAACTTCTCAAAACTAAAAAAAAAAAAACACCTAAAATGATAAAATTTCAAAAGTCACGTTTTTGCAAGGGATCAAGCCCCCCCCTGCACCCCCCATGTAGGGGGCTGTGCTTCCCACACCACCTGCTATTTAAATATACAAACTCTGACATTGCAGTGCAGTGAAGAGAACAGTAAAGTTCCTGTTCTGCACTGCACTGTACTGGGACCTCCATTGACAGGTTTCTAGATTCCAAAACTTCGATCCTCTGGGCTTCAAAGTTTTGGAATTTCGAAATTTGAAAGTGGACACATATATATATATATCTATGGATCTATGTCAAAATAACAAATTGCCATAATGTTTGTGTCTTTCGGCTTTTCCCGGTTAGGGGTTGCCACAGCAGAACTCCGGTCCGCTAATGATTGGCAGTAGAGTTTTAAGTGGTGGCTTGCCAGGCCTAACGCACAACCTTCCACGAAGGAACACCCGTTCACGCATGTCGCCACAAAGAAGACGCTCTAACTGAGGATCAAACGGGCAACGTCTAACTGTGAGGCGACAACACTAGAATTGCCATAATGTCGAGATGGAAACAAAGAAAGTTTATATTCACGAATGTCTACATCATCATACATTTTCCCATGGTAAGTAAACAATCGGCCAACAAAACTTAGCCCCCATGCCCACAACTAAATATACCAAGTCCAAGATTGCACTACAGTGGAGAAAAAGGCAAAGTTCACCACCACACTGGCCAACTGACTCCTTTTGCCGCGAAAACTTACAATGATCTGGATGTTCATGAATGTAAACTTTCGTCATTTCTGTCTCGCCGTTTTGCAACTCGATGTTATGGTACTTTGTTATTTTGACAGAGATCCATATATAGATGTGTGTGTGTGTGTGTGTGTGTGTGTGTGTGTGTGTGTGTGTGTGTGTGTGTGTGTGTGTGTATGTATGTATGTATATATTTATGTGTGTGTTACCAAACAGGTATTGATTTTGGGTTTATTGTAGTGGCTTGCTAAGTGTGCCTTTCAAATAACTGGTGCATGTTGCTTTGCCATTCCGAGGCTCTTATACAAACAAGAGCTGACAGGTATCAAATAGTCCTGCACTTATGGCTGATAAAATATACTGAAAATTTCAGTGCAGTTCTTGCCAAACAAAACAGTATAATCTACTTGTGTTTTGTCATCCCATTTGTGAGTGTTTCAGGTATTTATATTATTGCAGCTAATTTACAATGCTTCCAGAATTCTGAGTGTGAAGAAACAGAAAGAAGATGTGTTTCATCTAAATTCACCTTGGATGAAAAATGTGATAATTATAGTATTTTATAGGTGCCGTCAGACATTTTTAAATGCCTGAAAATAATATATGAATATGAGCAAACTTCCAGTACATTTCATAAACATATAGGTACATTTTAGAAACATAGTTATTAAGACAACCTCTAAAGAAGAAACATACTATACTTGTATGTTATATATAACATGCAAAACATTTAAAGTTTGACATCAGCAGTTTTTAGAAGCTAATAAAAAAGTCTGATAATAGATCCCCTATAGACTATATTGTATTTTCCATTACTGTTTAGAACTAATTATATTAGCTTTTAGTAATTATATATTAATTTAGGTAACCATCTGGAATGTCGTGACCCGCTAGAGCGAGTCCTGAAATGTGGAGACTGAATTGGAAAAGATCGAACTTATGTATACCAAGTTTGAAATGCCATTTCTCAGAATATTCCCTTTTCTTCGAGGTGGGGTGATCCCAAAGTTGGTATATGTAAGTTCAGGAGATGGGGAGGTGCAAGAATGGCATGCACCCCCTTGCAAAAAGAAGTTTTACGGAGAACGATTTCCAAGATTTGCCCTTCTCCAGGTTTTTTCAGCTTTTCAGCACTCTGCATTTCGAGTGAAGATTTCAATAGGAAGCCATTTATTTACTATTTGTTGACTGGGAAATCAAACTGAGTCTAAACATGTTTATGAGTGAGGCCTTTGGAGGATTCTTCGTTTGCAAATTAGTTGTATAAGGTTCCTGTTATGATCTGAAGGGAGTGTAGTTTTAAAAAGAATTAATGCCTTTCTCAATACGTAGATAGCACTATATGTTTTTTATTACTTGATCTAGACTAATAAGTATGCATGGTAGCTCACTGTCTATGTCACAGGCATTTATTGTAAATGTTCAATTTCTATAACCTTGTTTTAATCTGTGGAGCTTTTCTCCCCGGGCCTCCACTGAAAATGGAAATTATCCAGCTGGACTAGCCCGGTCTACAAATGTAAAATAAAATAAAATAAAATAAATAAATAAACTGTTGTACAGACTGACAGTATTAGAGTACGTAGAATGAATAAAAGAATAATGTATGTACATTAATGGTGATCTCACAGTTTGTTGAAAATGGAATACTTTCAATTTGCCCCAAATGAAACAAAATGTTTGACACACAAAAAGAGAACACCCCCCCCCTCCACCTCCAGAAAGAGGGGTCTCAAACCTTGCATGCGTATAGTATAATTAACAACAAGAGAGTGCACATTGGAATGGAAGCAATGCCCCAGCCACAATAAACCCATCTGAGGAATTTGCACTTCTGCTAGTTGTGTATCATTGCATGATTTGCAAGCCCATAACTGTCCAGCTACCATTTATTTGTTGTACCTTACAATATTTAAATGCCAGATAAATTAAAATGCCACACATTCTAAGAAAGTTAATATACCTAGTGTTCAGTATTTTAACACTTAGAATACAGCTGAGAAGTAAGTCTTCATGTTTGGAAACTGCATGTGTGTTTGTATGAGAAAGAGGAATGAAATATGGTAACTGAAATATCAGGACCTGCTAAAGTGAGTCCCAAAATAATGGAGACTAAATTGCCAAAAACAACTTACTTATACTAAGTCCAAGAAAGCTATTTCTCTCTATATTCCCCTTTCTCCAAAGTACAGTGATCTGTGTGTGTGTGTGTGTGTGTGTGTGTGTGTGTGTGTGTGTGTGTGTGTGTGTGTGTGTGTGTGTGTGTATATCTATCTATCTAAATACATATATATATATATATATATATATATATATATATATATATATATATATATATATATATATATATATATATGTGTGTGTGTGTGTGTGTGTATATATATATATAAAGTTCTGAGGGGTGCAGGGGGGCTTGCCTCTTTGCAAAAAGAGGTTTAAAGCAGAGAAGAGTGTTTGAGATTCTCTCTTCTCCTGCATTTTCAGTCTTTTTTTTTTTTTTTTTTTTTGTAATGCTGACATTTCAGTAGGGAGCTATGTAAATGGATATTTAAGGCATTGCATTGGTTGAGAGGGTGAGATGAGGGCATAAAAATATAAGAGTTAGTAACAGATAACTGATCCTGAATCTGAAAGACTTGCTACAGTAGTTTCTGTTATTTTATTTGTGGATAAGAAGCTAAAATATTCAAACAGAATAAGATATAGGAAATAAATTGCAAGCTGAAGTTTAGTAATTAGTTGTTATGTAAAGTGAAGGAAACACTTGGTAAGTATGGTGCCTTTGAGTGGGAGGTGAAGAAACGGAAGTTAAGTTGGAAAGGAAGTTACATTTTGTGTTGTCATTTGGTGGAGTAGGTGAAGAGAGGAGTAAATGGGAGTTATCAAGCAGAAGAATAGTGAGGATTTAAGGTAGAGGGCAAGTCAGAGAGAGCACTGAAAGGGAAAATAAGGGAAATAACTTCAGCATAGAGAAGTGAGAGGTTGGTAAAGGCAGGTGAAGTGGAAGGTGATAGCCATTAATATGAGTGTGGTAGGCATTACTATGAATGTAAAGATGTACGTCTGTCAGTGATTATTTATTTATTTGACATTTGTTTACCAGGGTGGTCTGACTGTGTCTACAGAACCCATTTTCAGCAGAGGCCCAGGGAGAAAAGCTCCACATATAGTACAATACAAATGCGGTATAATACAATGCAATACAAATTAAATTAGAAATACTATACAAAAATAAGTTGAAAGAACAAACTATGTTACAAGATGTTGCACTATATTACTACACATCTATACAATTCTATAGAGTTAAAACATTATAGACAATAATAGTCACTCTCACCATACATGGTGTAGATAGTGTCTAAAAAAATAGAACGCAGGTAATGCAGTGTATGACATTGACTGTTATAGCACATGAAAAGTAGAATGTTAGTTTGAGTTAGGAAAATAACAGCCAGAAAGTTAGTGATGCAGAAAGATAGTGAGAGAGTTAAGAAGAATAGAAGCAATACAGCATGAGCAGTAGCTTAAGGATATGGTATAGAAACAAAGAAGGAGTTAGAAGAGCCCTAGGATCTTGCAGTCTGTGAGGGATTAAAATGTGACAGAAGAAGAAGATGAGGGTAGTGTAGAATTAGAGGAAGACCTGAGCATTAGGTGGGCTTTATGCAGGAGCAGAGCCATGTATTTTTGAGATGATTTTTTAAAGAGGCTTTGAAATGGGTTAGGCCAGGCATAGACCTGGTAGCTAGAGGCAGTGAATTCCAGAGTATAGAGACAGAGTATGGATACAGAGAGTGACCTGGTTTTCTTGTGGGTTTTAAGATAGCCAAAAGATTTTTGTCTTCTGATTGTAGGGATTGATTTGGTGTGTAAGGTATGACTAGATTGGCTAATGCAGGGCAGGCAGTAGGCTTGAAAATAAGGTTGTGCAAGGTGGATAGCGGAATAAAGGCAAGTTGGTTGGGGAGTTCATGCCAGTTTAATTCTAAGAGTGGTTTACAGTGATGTGTGTGATATTTTGTTTGTGGCAAACTTGGCAACTTTGTTGTAGCACTGTTCCATCTTGCTTAGAGTAGACGTCTGCACGTTAGTTAGGCTAGGGGTACCATAAAGAAGGGAGAGAAGTAAAAATGTTTTTGCAAGGATAGTTTTGGTAGCTGCAGTAAAGAAATGTTTGTTTCTGTATAAGGGTCCCAGTTTTTGATGAGTTGTCTTTATATTTTGCTGTATATGGGGGTCAAATGAAAGTTTATTGTCAATGATAATGCCTAGACGTTTGGTTTCCTGCACTATTTCTATGACAGTGTTGTCAGATCCAAGGATATTGAAATGATCAGTGACCGTGGATGAGTTTTTGGGATGAAAGAGTTCTAGTTTTGTCTTCTTTGGATTAAGAAAGAGTTGGGCATTTCTTAGCCAAGATTCAACTGCAATAAAGGACTGTTGAGTTTTTGAAAGTAGTTCTGGTAGTGACTGAGCAGTACAGATTATGATGGAATCATCAGCATATTGAATGAGGATCCCAGGGGGAGAGGCAATGTGAAGGTTGTTTGTGAAAATGTTAAAGAGTAGGGTCCTAGGATTGAGCCTTGAGGGACTCCAGTAGGGTTGTGTTGAAAGGTGAGAGTTTATTGGACCATTTCACTGCTTGTTTACGATGCTTGAAGTAGCTTTGAAAACCATTTTACTGTGTTATGTGAGAAGCCTAAGTTAGACAGTGAGCTCAAAAGTAAGGCGTGAGACATTGTATCAAAGACCTTAGAGAGATCAAGCTATACTAAACTCTTTTTTCTAGAGGCTTCTTTAGCTGTTTAAAACTTTCATTTAAATGCTCACTGCTGCTTTTCAGCTGTGAGAAACATTTCTGCAGTTTGTTTCCCACCCTCCCTCACTATTGGTATAGTGTTTTTATAGTTGGTGGCTTTGCAGTTGCCCGCCTCTAGTGTAAATTTGATCTGGGACCCTCCTCCCAGTCTAGTATCATTACCTCATTCTACCCAGTACAGGGAGAACATTTGAGAAGGCCAATCAGCTTAGTTTCTCTTACTCTTTTCTCTCTTTCCACTTAATTTTTTTTTTTTATCTGCTTTTACTGTATTTGTGTTTCTTCCTACTTTATTTTGTTTTTGCGTCATCTTAAAAGTACTCAGTTGTATTTATTACTGCTTGGTATAACTCATTCTAAGCCTTTTAGTTTAAGCACTTGGGCTTCAGACCAGTTGTTTTACATTAAGAAGGTTTGTGGTCTGCACTGCAGTGGCAGAACAGGTAGCTTACATCCTTCTAAGTTGGGAACTGCTGACTGAGGGCTCAGTGTCTGTTATTCTAAAAGTGTATTAATTCTGGTTTAAGCACTTGAGCTTCAGGCCAGTTATTTTACATTAAGAGGGTTTGTGGTCTGCACTCTTGTGGGAGGAGAGGCTGGACTCTGCCCTTCTGAGCTGGGAATTTCTGGTTAAAGGCTTATAGTGCCTGCATATTTGAACTGCTTCTTACTGAAACTGGTACACCTTGTTTGCTGTAGCATAGACTAGATTCAGGCCTGCTGAATCTAGCTTTGTTTGTATGCTTGTTGTTTGTTTGCTTGTTATTTCCCTAAAATGCTAATTCCACCTAAAACACGGCTTTTCAGTGCTTCTGTGGATCCCTAGTGATATCTGCATTGTTTACTGTACTTATTTCCTTGTTTCCCTTGAAAGAAAGTTACTGTTTGTCATTTTTGCATTTAAGTTACCTGTAACACATTGCATTTAAGTTACCTGGCACTTGCTCACTAAGTCAGCACTAAAAAATTAAAAGCACTACACCCTCACAAACTCCCCTTGAGTAACTTGTTCCCCATTGGCCCTTTTTTATCAATTATAAAGGAATTCCCAATACTATTCTAGCATGTCCAAAGGTCAGTTGTCAATCTCCTCTCCGGTCCAGCTGGTGAATCTGGGAATCTTGAGGCAATGTTACAACTGCCTCATGTACACAGACAACCCTCTCCCCCTCCCAACAAATTCTACCACATGTGAGAGATGCAACCATATAGCCAAACTGGAGGCTAAGCTCTCTCAACTCAGTACTGGTGTAACCAGTCAGGAGGAGAAGGAAACCACACTCACTACAATTACAGTCTCACATAGACCTACCACGACAGCAAACCAAACACATAAACACACAAAAACATACCCGGAGGCTCTAAATAAAAATCTGCCTAAGCAGCAGAGACCTCCAAAGCAGACACCCAAGCAACCGCTACCCCAAAACAAAACATGTGCAACACATAGCTCACAAAGCCACTGTGCCAAACAGTCACAGCCCTTAAGGCTAAACAACACACCTGATACACTTGTAATAGGTGACTCTCTTGTCAGGCACACTGATGTCCCGCTCACCAGGCTGAACAAGGAGAAGGTCACGGTGAGCTGCCTGTCGGGTGCTAGGATCCGCCACATAACACAAGCACTCAGGTCACTCCAAGGCAAGTACAAATATGACTCAGTCATTGTCCATGCTGGTGTGAATGACCTGAAACGTACCTCCCTGGACTACATGAAAAGGGACATAGAGGAGCTCTCTGAGCATGTAGCCCAGGCTGGTATGACCCTGACCTTGAGTAGCATCTTACCATCACCAAGAATGATGCCGCAATATGAAGACAAGATGATCAATTTCAACAATTGGCTTAAGTATTGGTGTCATTCAAAGGGGATACAATGCCTGTCAGCCTGGGATGACATGCTCGACAAGCCACAATGCTTCGCTAGGGACGGCTTGCACCTGTCTCCCCTGGGCTTTCGGATATTGGCAAAGGCTCTTGCTACCCCCATAGTGCCTTTTTAGGCAAGGCTCAAAAGACAAACCCACCTCCATAGGTATCCCAAGGGATAAGAAACTAAGAGTAATGCTACTCAACGCCAGAAGTCTAAACCTCAAGATGCACACACTCGAAACTCTCCTTAGCATGGAGAACATTGATATCTGTGCAGTAACAGAAACCTGGTTCACGGCTCCCGAGAGCACCCCAGCACTACCAGGTTATACCTCATACCATGCGTTTTGGCCCAAAAACTTGGACCAGACCACAAAAGGAGGGGGAGTATCAATATTTGTCAAAGATACCCACACCTCCAGGTTGGTGGCACAGCACGAAGCATCAGAGACTATCCATGTGCAACTAACAGTGGGTAAAACTGCCTTCCAGTTTATAGCCTGCTACAGACCACCCTCCCAAACCCAGGAACCCCACTCGGCCTTCCTGAGAACACTGGAAAATATGAAGGTCTCTCCAAACACCATTATATTGGGCGACTTCAACTACCCAAACATAGACTGGGAGCATTACTCTAGCTCCAACACCCTAGCCCAAAGGTTCCTAGAATTTATAAACTCAAATGCTATGGAACAACTTGTTACCACTCCCACAAGAGGGGAAAACATACTGGGCCTGATCATCACCAACATGGGGACTCTATGCTCCAGACCAGAAGTGTATCCCTCACTGGTAAGATCAGACCATAAACTAATCTCACTGGATATTCACATCCCGACCCCACCCCCTGCCCAGAAAACCACAGTGAAAAACTTCTCTAAAGCAAATTTCACACTCCTCAAAACCGAGGTGGAATCCTTCAAAGCTCCCGGGCCTGTAGAAAATTCGGCCCAGACCGCAGAATCCTTTATAAACGCATTCTATGAGCACCTTCAGGAATGCATGGATCATGCAATCCCAAATAAAACCAAGACCCAATCCTCCAAAGGCAGACGTCCTGTCTGGTGGACCCCAGCGATAAACAAACTATACAATAGAAGGAGGAAACTACTACATGATAGAGCAAAATCCCAAAAAGGGAAGGAATCTCTAATCAGTATTAGCAAAAACCTACGGGCACTCATAAAATCGTCTAAGGCCAGCTTCAAGAGAAAAATTGCACAGGACACTAAGGATAATCACAACGCTTTCTTTAATTATGTTAGGAACCTGGGTGGGAATTCCCAGATATGCTCAGAATTAGTCCAAAATGACAAAAAATGCACCAAACCCACAGACATTGCCAACATCCTAGCTGACAGGTTCAGCGCAAGCTCCTCCCCCCTCCCCACCAAAAGGGCAGATATCTATCCCAGCAGAGTGCTGCCCCCCTGACATCTCAGATGCTCAGGTAAGAGCCGCCCTCTCCAAAACAAAAAACACAGCATCAATGGGACCAGACGGTGCCCCGCACTGTGTCCTACATGAACTCCAAGAAGAGCTAAACCCAAACCTAAAACTACTGTTCAATCTCAGCCTTACTACAGGATATGTACCCAAAGAGTGGCATACAGCAACAGTGGTCCCTCTCCACAAAGGTGGTGCCTCAACGGATCCTGGAAACTATTGCCCCATAAGCCTGACTAGCTTGGTCTGCAAAGCTATGGAAAGGATCATCATGGACCTCATAAATAAAGATATTGGGGACCTACAGACACTGGATCTTACCCAGTTTGGCTTTGTTAAGGGCAGATCCTGCCTCTTAAACCTGGTCAATTTCTTTGAAACAGTCACCAAGGCCACTGACGAGGGGAAGGTGGTCCACACAGCCTACCTGGACCTCTCAAAAGCCTTCGAGACAATACCCCACTTGGGCATTATAGATAAGCTCACCAGCTTAAATATAAACCCCTATGTCACTAGATGGGTTGCAAACTGGCTCAAGGACAGAACCCACATGGTTAGAATTGCTGGTGCCATGTCAGACTCCAAACCAGTTACAAGTGGCGTCCCACAAGGCTCAGTCCTGGGACCTCTCTTGTTTGGTATATATTTCTCGGAGGTACAGGCCAACATGGAAGGACTGTGGCTGACCAAGTTCGCAGATGACTGCAAACTGGGCACCATAATCAACTCTCCAGCCAACACAAGCATCCTCCAAAAGGGCCTCATAGAAACAGACAACTGGTGCCAGAGCCATGGCCTCAAGCTAAACGCCAAAAAGTGTATAGTCATCCCTTTGGCAAAACAAAGTGCCCACAAATTACCACATAGGTGGTAATCCATTAAGTACAGAAGAAGTAATTAGGGACCTGGAGACCCAAGTTGATAGCAATCTCTCATTTGACAACCACATGGCCCAAGTGGTTAGAAAAACATTTTATATAGCCCACCTAATCATGAAGGGATTCACATCTAGATCAGGGGAGGTCATCGTGCCTCTTTACTCATCCCTCATCAGGCCCATAATTGAGTACAATGCCCCTTTTGGGATGTACCTTACCAGACACCTGCAGCAACTGGAAAGACCCCAAAAGTACCTCACCAAGAGGATCAAAGGGCTCAAACAGATGCCATATGCTGCCCGGTTAAAGAAACTCCAGCTCTATTCAGTGGCATACCGCCTGCTCAGAGGCGATCTGTGCCTGACATATAAAGCCATGTCCAACCTGGAATTAATGGACATGCTGCACCTCAGAAAATCCAAATCCCATCGAGCTACGGGCCCAAGAGACTTGAACCTCAGCACTGAAATAAATAGGACATGCTGGAGGGACAGATTCATAACCCAGAGGCTCCCTTCACTCTGGAATAAAATCCCAGTCCAGGTTAGGCAGAGTCCCTCATTGACTCTCTTCAAGAAGAATCTTGATGAGTGGATGGGAGATCATAGGTTTACCCCGGGTATCACTTCTGTGTCACTGTTAGACAGAGGCACAGTATACTAACCTCGAAAAAGGGCATAGCAAAATTAATTTAAAATGGGTGGTGAAAGCCAAACACACTCTGGCTAGGCTTATAAATGCCCTAGGGCAGATAGCCTAGTATGAACCTATGAACCTATGAGCCTTTACTGAGGCTGCATAGCATCCTACATATCTCTGGCCTTGTTCATGGTGTCTATAAAAGATAATAGGGCTGTAGCTGTGCTGTGGCTAGGTCGGAAGCCATGTTGGGTTTTGGTTAAAAGGTTGTTTTGCAATAGATATTGCATTACCTGCTGATGGATATCTCTCGAGAATTTTGGATATGGGTGACAAGATGGATATAGGACAGAAATTGGATGAGTCAAAAGAGTTGCCTCCTTTGTGGATGGGGGTGATGTTAGATTGTTTCCATATGGTAGGTACTTCTGATTCAGACAAAGACCTATTTATAAGGATACTGATTGGGTAGGTGACTGAGTTAGCAACCAGTTTGAGGTAGTGTGGTGGAGGATTGTCAGCTGAGGTAGAACAAGTTTTTAGTTTTTGTAGCAGTTTCTCAATGGTGTCAGTGGATATGGGCTGAAATGAGAATGAGGTTTGCATGACATTTTGTTGAGTAGGGGGGTTAATAATGACAGGTTTAGAAGTAGTTGATGGTCTGGGGTTGGCATTTGAATAGGATCAAGTGTGGGGGTACACCATTAGGGGTGTTAGTAGGTCCAAAATTGATTTTATGAAGTGCTTATTAAAATGTTTTGGCTGTTTGTGATGGAGGGGTATGAGGTGATAGAGTGTGCTCTCCATGTCTTCCAGGGTTAAGTAGAGAAGATATGGAGTGGGGTTGATTTTATGCTGGAGATGAAGCTGGGAATAATATGACTTCTTATCTCTGTTGATTAGTGTTGTCACTTTGTTACATAGTGTTTTGAAATTAACATGACTTTGTTAATTTTTGTTTAGTTTCCAGGTTGACCAGGCTAGGTCCCTTTGCTTCATCAGTTGTTTACATTCCTTAGAGAGCCATGGTGCCGAGTTCTTTTTGATTCTTTTCATACGAATGGGAGCTGGTGTATTAAGTATGTGAAGGAAGGTGTTATTAAAGTATAGTACAGCAGCATTAAGAGGTAGTTGTTTAAGGGGTGTCCAGTTTATTTCATGTAGGAGATTGTTGAATTTATGCTGTCAAAAATTAGTTGAGTTCTTAACTGATTTTATAGTGTGTACTCTTAGGTGTTGGGGGTTTGTTCTAAGGGAATATGCTGGTAGATGATTGCTAAGGGAGCTAGACAGTGTATCAGAAGAGGGTAATTGGCAGGATGGGATACTAAGATCCAGTCTAGGGAGGATTGGCCGGTAAGATCTTTGCTGTATCTTGGAGTATTGATAAGCTGAGAAAATCCATACAGATTTATACTTTTTGTGGGGGAGTTGGAAGCTATGGTTTGCCAATCTATATTTACGTCTCGTAAGATTATTGTTTCTAGGTTTATTGTTTTTGATGTCCAGGATAAAATATTTTCCAACACTGGTATATTGTTGCCTGGTGGGATATATATTACTGTTATGCAAATTCTTTTTGATATGTTGAGGTTCAAAAAAGAGATTAGTACCTCAGCATTTGAAAAGATGGTATATTACTGGTGTAGGGTGTGATGTTAAGCGTAGAGAGATATATAAGGGTTATCCCTCCCCCTTTTTTTTAGATCTATCTCTTCTGGTTATTGCAAAGTTTACAGGTATTATTTTTCAGTCTTTTACGTTGGGGCGTAGCCATGTTTCGGCAAGGGCTAGTATGTCAGGTTTATTTTGATCAATCCAGGCATGCAGTGGGGCTATTTTATTACATGTACTTCTAAGGTTCAGTGTAAGTATGTTTAAATCATTGGGGTTACTCTTGTGGTTAGGATTAGAGGGTGGGCCAGGGTTAGGATGTATGTCTCCACATTTGAGCAGATAGGTAATGAGGAATGAGTACCATGGGAAGTATTTTTATTCCTAGGTGATGGTACTGGTGTCAAGTGTGGTTTCATAGGAGGTGAAGAGGCCAATTTGTGGCTTGAATATTATGGAAGTGTATAGGGGAAAAGCTGGGAGGAGATATGTGAGAAGCTGTGTTGTTTACTGGGGAGAGGGCTGGAGTAGGTTGTTGATGTGTATTGGTGTGTGGAGGTATGCAGGGATATAGCTGTAGCGAGGTTGAGAATTAAGAGTAAAGAGGCTAGGCAGGTTAGGAAAAGCATGCCAACTGTGATAGTGGGTTTAAAAATAGTAAAAGGTATTTGTGTGTTTGAATGTAATATCAGGTGTAAATAGAGATTGTTATGTGATAGGTGTGCAGCTGAAGGTAAGGTTGGAAATGTTTTGACTTTAGACTGGGCTTTGACAATGTGGTTAGGCAAATCTGAGGGTGCCTTATAAGCCAGGCATAGATCGCCACTCAGCACCTTGTAGGATACTGAGTACATAGAAAGAGCCTTTAGGCAATCCACGTAAGACAGGATACTCATGCCCTGGCTTCTCCTGGTGAGGAACCTTTGTGGGTGTATCAACTGTTGCCAGTGTCTGGTTGGGTATATGCCAAAGCAGTATTGTACTCAGTATTGGGTTGATAAGGGCTGAGTACAATGGTACTATTACTTCCTTGGAGCTGGATGCCATACCCTTATCTATAAGTTGGGCAACATACAAAGACTTTCTTACTATCTTTGTTACATGGTGGTCGGAGGCCAGGTTACTGTCTACATATGTTCCCAGATTCCTAACTACCAGGTCAACTCTTAGGGGTGTTTTATCGATGAAGTAAATATCTTTAGTGAACAGTTTCCCAAAGTGATTTATAATGCATTTTTTGACACTGAGTTTTAAACTGTAGCTTTGGCATCAAGCATTTATCTATGTTAGACCCTCTTGCAAGATGCTGCTGTTGTGGGAGAAATCTATGATCACGTCTAATTTACAGATGTGTACGAACCTGGTAAGTCAAAGGCATTTGACATTAGCCTTGACTTCTGAGAAGTAGATGCCAAACAGGAGTGGGCCTAGCATGGAACCCTGAGGCACTCCATTGGTGACTGGTCTCTTAATGGAGGTGGTGCCACCGATCCTGACTTCTTGTGTACTATCTGTGAGTCAGCAAAGAATCCAATGAGTTATGTAGGGATTCATGCTTAGTTTGGAGAGTTTGTCAACAATGCCTGAATGGGGTATTGCATGGAATCATTTGGCCAGGTGAAATGAGATGGTTGGGATTCCGAGTGTTTCCAAACCTGGACGACTGGCTCCTCACCACCATCTACAGGCATCAACTAATCCAAGCAAGAGACTACACCATAGACCTTTGTTCCCAGTTGGGCATAACCCTAAACTTCGAAGAATCTGCGTTATCGCCCTCACAGCATATTACATTTATAGGGGCAGAACTGGACACCGTCAATGCAAGGATCAAGTTGCCCCAATCAAGAATCGCAACACTAAAGAATCAAATATCCAGTCTTTTAGCCTGCAACAAAGCACCAGCATCCCAGATACTACAACTCTTAGGAACCATGGCAGTCACATTGATAGCAGTCCCGTTAGGCCGCATGCACATGCGAATACTCCAGTGGTTGCTCTTTGTACAATGGTCTTACCAACAACTACCCATGTCTCACGAGATCAGGTTGACCAATCTTTGCAAGAAGGATCTCAGCTGGTGGTTGAACAGCGACCAGGTGATAATGGGTCGTCCCTTCATTCTTCCCCAACCCACAGCCACAGTGACCATGGATGCTTCCCTGACAGGGTGGGGGGGGCTATTTCAGGGAAAGACTGTCCAAGGCATTTAGTCAATTATAGAAACACACTTGCATATAAATGTCCTAGAGCTGAGAGCGGTGTTCCTAGCGCTGCAACACTTTCACAACTCTCTTCCTCCAGGCACAATTGCTATCCAGACGGACAACATGTCTGTTGTCTGGTACATCACCAAACAAGGGGGAACCAGATCATACCCTTTATGCCGGGAGGCCCTAAGGATTTGGCAATGGGCTGTATCCACCAGATGCTTTCTGATAGCAATGCACATCCCGGGGTCATCCAACGTGATAGCAGACAAACTAAGCAGAGCTATGCTTTTTCCCCACGAGTGGTCTGTCAAACAACAGATAGCGGATGTTTTCCGCAGATGGGGCCAGCCTTGCTGCGACCTGTTTGCATCTCCGATGAATGCCAAATGCAGCAGCTACTTTGCCCTTTATCCCCCACTGGGAAACGAGCCCAGGGATGCGCTCATACACGATTGGCCCCCGGGCCTCCTTTATGCCTTTCCGCCGATACCCCTAATTTCCAAATTCATGCAGAAAGCCAAAAGTCTGGGAAGGACTGTGATCTTGATAGCCCCGTTTTGGCCTCAACAGATTTGGTTTCCCTTCCTGTGGAAGTATCAACTGGAAGAATCATGGATTCTGGACCCAGTGCCGGATCTTCTGACTCATTCGTCAGGAGTTCTCCATCCCTCCCTCACTTCCCGAAAACTGACAACTTGGCTGCTCCAATTCCCACATTAGCCAGGTCACAAGATTTGTCTGCTGCGGTCCAACACATTATAGTCTCCTCTCATAAACTATCCACCAGGAAACTATATAATAGCAAATGGAAATGGTTTGTTCACTGGGCTTCTCAACATGACACTGACCCTTATGTAGCACCTGTCCATACCATCTTAGAGTTCTTGTCTTCCTTGTTCCAGGATGGAGCAGCTGCTGCTACCATTAGAGTTCAGTTGGCTGCGATCTCAAACTTCCATGTAGGCTTTAATGACTCCAACATTATGTCACACAGACTATGTAAAGCATTCTTAAAAGGAACCCACCACCTCAGGCCACCTATTAGGCATCCTGTCTACCCCTGGAATTTGAATCTGGTTTTATCCCAACTGATGCTTGCCCCTTTTGAACCTGCTTCATCTTGCCATTTAAAGTTTTTGTCATGGAAAACTTTATTCCTGGTAGCCATTACATCTGCACGTAGGGTCTCCGAACTTCAGGCCTTGTCTTCCAAACCCCCATACTTAATTTTTCACCCTGATAGGGTATCCCTCAGGACTAATCCTACCTTTCTCCCCAAGATCGCTTCAGAAAATAACTTAAATCAGTCCATTGAGCTCCCTACCTTCTTCAAACACCATACCAACAAACTGGAATATATGTTACACAAGCTTGATGTACATAGACAACTGAGGTTCTATCTAGTTAGAACAAAGGATTTTAGACAATCTGATCAACTCTTCGTTTCTTATGCAGACAATAAGAAAGGTTTTGCAGTGTCAAAAACCACACTATCCAAGTGGCTCTCAGACTGCATCAGATTCATTTATGCTTCCACGAATCAACCATTAGAAACTAACATCAAAGCCCACTCTACACAAGCTGTTTCTACGTCATTGGGTCATGCAGCTCGCTTGCCTTTAGATGCCATCTGTGCAACTGCCATGTGGTCAAAACCTCACACGTTTATCACTCATTACAAAGTGGATAGGACCTCCAAGGACAGAGCTACGTTTGGTTCCACTGTGCTCAGGAATGTTCTCCCGTGAGCCACCCAGGGTTAGGGTGCTTGGGACGCTACCCACATGTAAGAACAAAACGGCGAGATAGAACAACTTCACATAAAGAAGTTATGTCCTTACCATAATGTTCCATGTGAGTTGTTCATCTCGCCTTTTGTTCTTACATTCCCGCCCACCTTCCCCCTCCAGTCGAGGAGATGGTTGCCTTCGAGAATTGGTTCAGTTGTCAGTCTGTAAATACATTCCTACTCTTCTTGTTACTTTTACTGTGATAATTATCTAAGCAGGTAGACTCCATAGTCTTATTCTGTCGGTAGGCTGTCTTGGTTGCAGCACACTAGATCTGGGGATGTACAGTAGAGCATCATGGGATATACACTAGGTCTTGAGCTTCTCTGAGAGTCTGAGCTTGAAAAGCGGCCGATTCGGAGCCGAGGGATCGGCTCCAACCCACGTGTAAGAACAAAAGGCGAGATGAACAACTCACATGGAACGTTATGGTAAGGACATAACTTCTTTTTTTCTTGATAACATCTCATTTTTTTTTCATTTAAACATTCTTTTCCACTTGATTTTTTTGCCATACCCCAAAACTGCTCATATTTGTACTTTGGTAAATTTACTACTAACTTTTCATTTTTATCTTTTATCCAGAACAAAACTTTTTACAAATTCAAAGAAGCAGCATAAATAATTGAGTTTATTAATCCTAAACCTCCATCTTCCTTATCCATGTATAAGACTCATCTCTTTATGGTATTCAATCTTGAACCCCATATAAAAGAATAAAATAATTGCAGCATTTTTATAGACTATTGGCAGCATGTAGACACTAGTTAAATATGCAGTCTTTCTCAGTATAACTGAATTGATCAAATAAACCTTTTTATTAAATGATAGCTTGTATGTTTTCAAAAAACAACAAATCTCCTTTATTTCATCTATTATCTTATTCCATTTTCCTCACTTACGTTTATACCCCCAAACCATATTCCTAACACAGAGATTTCTTTTGTCAAAAAAGATACTCCACCTGCCTTTACTATATCACCCATTCATTTATTTTATTCTTTATTTAAACTCATGTCTATTATATTTAAACATTGATGTACATAACATATAACTTCTTTCATCCAGACTTTGTTTTACATAATCAGTATATCATCTGCATAAGTAAATATAACTGGAATTTTTATCCCCTTCTTTAGTAATATAAGTAACATATTTCATATGCAATTATACATCTTTTACTAATACATTCACAACTAATACAGATAATATGCTATTCATAGGGCATCTCTGATACATGCCGTTTATATATATATATATATATATATATATATATATATATATTTCTTTGCCTAACCATCTTTATTTTTATTATTTGCAGAACAACATACATTCTTAATTTTTTCATTGATGTTATACTCGTCCATAATTGTCTACAAAAGTTCATGTTTTATTGTGTCAACTGCTTTATTTAAATCTCCTGTCATGATCTTTGTCTCATCCCTCCTGTTTAACATCATCCACAATTTTTGTTATTATTAATAATTCTTGACATCCTTTTCTCTTTAAACTATATATACTATTTTCCATAATACATTTTATTTTACTTTACATTGTTTCTGAATCATTTTCATAAAAATCTTATCTGCATTGTTCAATAGTTTAAGTCTCCAATTTTCAATTTTATTTTTAGCTACCTTTTTCCACACAAATTTAAGTATACCACTGCCTACATTTTTATTTTATTTATTTATTTTACATTTGTTGACCAGGAGAGTACAACTGGATACATGTCCATTTTCAGTGGAGGCCCAGGGAGAAAAGCTCCACAGATTAAACAACATAGCATGCAAATAACATTGGTAAACATAAGATTTAAAAAAAGTTACATAGTTATGAAGTTTAAACATACAAAAGCTACATAGCAAGTACAGTAGTTCCAATTATCGCATTGTCTGAGACAAACATAAGTAAGAGGAGGTTAGGTAAGATGTTAGAGTTCAGTATGTGACTAGTATTATAGGTTCATAGGTTCATAGGTTCATACTAGGCTATCTGCCCTAGGGCATTTATAAGCCTAGCCAGAGTGTGTATGGCTTTCGCCACCCATTTTAAATTAATTTTGCTATGCCCTTTTTCGAGGTTAGTATACTGTGCCTCTGTCTAACAGTGACACATAAGTGATACCCGGGGTAAACCTACCATCTCCCATCCACTCATCAAGATTCCTCTTGAAGAGAGTCAGTGAGGGACTCTGCCTAACCTGGACTGGGATTTTATTCCAGAGTGAAGGGAGCCTCTGGGTTATGAATCTGTCCCTCCAGCATGTCCTATTTATTTCAGTGCTGAGGTTTAAGTCCCTCAAGCGCATAGCTCGATGGGATTTGGATTTTCTGAGGTGCAGCATGTCCATTAATTCCGGGTTGGACATGGCTTTATACGTCACTGAGCAGGCGGTATGCCACTGAGTAGAGCTGGAGTTTCTTTAACCGGGCAGCATACGGCATCTGTTTGAGCCCCTTGATCCTCTTGGTGAGGTACTTTTGGGGTCTTTCCAGTTGCTGCAGGTGTCTGGTAAGGTACATCCCAGAAGGGGCATTGTACTCAATTATGGGCCTGATGAGGGATGAGTAAAGAGGCACGATAACCTCCCCTGATCTAGATGTGAATCTCTTCATGATTAGGTGGGCTATATAAAATGTTTTTCTAACCACTTTGGCCACGTGGTTGTCAAATGAGAGATTGCTATCAACTTGGGTCCCCAGGTCCCTAATTACTTCTTCTGTACTTAATGGATTGCCACCTATGTGGTAATTTGTGGGCACTTTGTTTTTGCCAAAGGGGATGACTATACACTTTTGGCTTAGCTTGAGGCCATGGCTCTGGCACCAGTTGTCTGTTTCTATGAGGCCCTTTTGGAGGATGCTTTTGTTGGCTGGAGAGTTTATTATGGTGCCCAGTTTGCAGTCATCTGCGAACTTGGTCAGCCACAGTCCTTCCATGTTGGCCTGTACCTCCGAGAAATATATACCGAACAAGAGAGGTCCCAAGGCTGAGCCTTGTGGGACACCACTTGTAACTGGTTTGGAGTCTGACATGGCTCCAGCTATTCTAACCATGTGGGTTCTGTCCTTGAGCCAGTTTGCAACCCATCTAGTGACATAGGGGTTTATATTTAAGCTGGTGAGCTTATCTATAATGCCCGAGTGGGGTATTCTATCGAAGGCTTTTGCGAGGTCCAGGTAGGCTGTGTGGACCACCTTCCCCTTGTCAATGGCCTTGGTGACTGTTTCAAAGAAATCGACCAGGTTTAAGAGGCAGGATCTGCCCTTAACAAAGCCAAACTGGGTAGGTTCCAGTGTCTGTAGGTCCCCAATATCTTTATTTATAAGGTCCATGATGATCCTTTCCATAGCTTTGCAGACCAAGCTAGTGAGACTTATGGGGCGAAAGTTTCCAGGATCCGTTGAGGCACCGCCTTTGTGGAGAGGGACCACTGTTGCTGTACGCCACTCTTTTGGTACATATCCTGTAGTAAGGCTGAGATTGAACAGTAGTTTTAGGTTTGGGTTTAGCTCTTCTTGGAGTTCATGTAGGACGCAGCCCGGGACACCGTCTGGTCCCATTGATGCTGTGTTTCTTGCTTTGGAGAGGGCAGCTCTTACCTGAGCATCTGAGATGTCAGGGGGGGGCAGCACTCTTCTGGGATAGATATTAGCCCTTTTGGTGGGGAGGAGGGGGAAAAGTTTGCGCTGAATCTGTCAGCTAGGATGTTGGCAATGTCTGTGGGTTCGGTGTATTTTTTGTCATTTTGGACTAATTCTGAGCATATCTGGGAATTCCCACCCAGGTTCCTAACATAACTAAAGAAAGCCTTGTATTATCCTTAGTGTCCTGTGCAATTTTTCTCTCGAAGCTGGCCTTAGACGATTTTATGAGTGCCTGCAGTTTTTTGCTAATACTGATCAGAGATGCCTTCCCTTTTTGGGATTTTGCTCTGCCATGTAGTAGCTTCCTCCTTCTATTGTATAGTTTGTTTATGGCTGGGGTCCACCAGACAGGACGTCTGCCTTTGGAGGGTTGGGTCTTGGTTTTATTTGGGATTGCATGATCTATGCATTCCTGAAGGTGTTCATAGAATGCGTTTATAAAGGATTTTGTGGTCTGGGCCGTATTATCCACAGGCCTGGGAGCTTTGAAGGATTCCACCTCGGTTTTGAGGAGTGTGAAATTTGCTTTAGAGAAGTTTTTCACTGTATTTTTCTGGGCATGGGGTGGGGTCGGGATGTGAATATCCAGTGAGATTAGTTTATGGTCTGATCTTACCAGTGAGGGATACACTTCTGGTCTGGAGCATAGAGTCCCCATGTTGGTGATGATCAGGTCCAGTATGTTTTCCCCTCTTGTGGGAGTGGTAACAAGTTGTTCCATAGCATTTGAGTTTATAAATTCTAGTAACCTTTGGGCTAGGGTGTTGGAGCTAGAGTAATGCTCCCAGTCTATGGTTGGGTAGTTGAAGTCACCCAATATAATGGTGTTTGGAGAGACCTTCATATTTTCCAGTGTTCTCAGAAAGGCCGAGTGGGGTTCCTGTGTTTGGGAGGGTGGTCTGTAGCAGACTATAAACTGGAAGGCAGTTTTACCCACTGTTAGTTGCACATGGATAGTCTCTGATGCTTCGTGCTGTGCCACCAACCTGGAGGTGTGGGTATCTTTGACGAATATTGATACTCCCTCCTTTTGTGGTTCGGTCCAAGTTTTGGGGCCAAAAAGCATGGTATGAGGTATAACCTGGTAGTGCTAGGGTGCTCTCGAGAGCCTTGAACCAGGTTTCTGTTACTGCACAGATATCGATGTTCTCCATGCTAAGGAGAGTTTCGAGTGCATGCATCTTGAGGTTTAGACTTCTGGCATTGAGTAGCATTACTGTTAGTTTCTTATCCCTTGTGATACCTATGGAGGTGGGTTTGTCTTTTGAGCCTTGCCTAAAAAAGGCACTATGGGGTAGCAAGAGCCTTTGCCAATATCCGAAAGCCCAGGGGTGACAGGTGCAAGCCGTCCCTAGCGAAGCATCGTGGCTTGTCGCGCATGTCATCCCAGGCTGACAGGCATTGGATCCCCTTTGAATGACACCAATACTTAAGCCAATTGTTGAAATTGATAATCTTGTCTTCATACTGTGGCATCATTCTTGGTGAGGGTAAGATGCTACTCAAGGTCAGGGTCATACCGGCCTGGGCTACATGCTCAGAGAGCTGCTCTATGTCTCTTTTCATGTATTCCAGGGAGGTACGTCTCAGGTCATTCACACCAGCATGCACCAGCATGGACAATGACTGAGTCATATTTGTACTTGCTTTGGAGTGACCTGAGTGCTTGTGTTATGTGGCGAATCCTAGCGCCCGATAGGCAGCTCACCGTGACCTTCTCCTTGTTCAGCCTGGTGAGCGGGACGTAAGTGTGCCTGATGATAGAGTCACCTATTACAAGTGTATCAGGTGTGTTGTTTAGCCTTAAGGGCTGTGACTGTTCGGCACACTGGCTTTGTGAGCTATGTGTTGCACGTGTTTTGTTTTGGGGTTGCGGTTGCTTGGGTGTCTGCTTTGAAGGTCTCTGCTGCTTAGGCAGATTTTTATTTAGAGCCTCCAAGTATGTTTTTGTGTGTTTATGTGTTTGGTTTGCTGTCGTGGTAGGTCTATGTGAGACTGGAATTGTAGTGAGTGTGGTTTCCTTCTCCTCCTGACTGGTTATGCCAGTACTGAGTTGAGAGAGCTTAGCCTCCAGTTTGGCTATATGGTTGCATCTCTCACATGTGTTGGAATTTGTTGGGAGGTGGAGAGGGTTGTCTGTGTACATTAGGCAGTTGTAACATTGCCTCAAGATTCCCAGGTTCACCAGCTGGACCGGAGAGGAGATTGACAACTGACCTTTGGACATGCTAGAATAGTATTGGGAATTCCTATATAATTGTAAAAAAGGGCCAATGGGGAACAAGTTACTCAAGGGGAGTTTGTGAGGGTGTAGTGCTTTTAATTTTTTAGTGCTGACTTATATAATTGCTTTAGTGAGCAAGTGCTAGGCTTTAGCGTAGGAATAGGGTGTTTATTTTGAGAACTAGATCAGTTCCAAGGCTCAAACCCAAATAAGCGGCGCTGCTCGATGTCGCGCTATGCACAAAATCACACAAAGCTGTGCTACAGCGGGTTTTATACAGGTGGACTTGAAAGAGCTAGAAATTGGCCCAAAACAGCCAACAGACTACCAGATTCCTGTGCTGGGAACACTCCTCCAGGGACAGATAAGCTGCTCCAAGCTCCCCACTGCCACTGGTGAACAAAGAAGCCTCCCTCTATCCAAGAAAGGAAATGGCAACACAGGAACTTTCCAAAAGTCCAGAATACAGAGTTTTAAGTTGGAATGTGTATACTTGTGGACTTTCTGGGTAGATATTAGGAGGTGAAACACCATAGGTAAGAGTTACTATTCCTAATAAAGGGAAGCTGTGACAGGGAGCTAAGAAATGGGGAGGGGGTGGGTGTGGGAGGTCATCCTGGAGGGGAGCAGGAGCATATCCATCAAAGTTTTAGGTGTTCTTTGAGTCATTTTGTGAATTTACCCTTTGAGTCGGCTGAGGTAATGGGAGAAGGTAAGGAGTTCCATATTTTGCCTATGTGGTTAGGGAAGAGAGAGTCACCTGCTATGTTATTGCTTTTGGTCACTTTGATTAGTCTTTTGTCACTAGAGCAAAGTTGTCTGGGATTGGTTTGTAGTCTTAGTTGGTTGGACAGTACTGGGGTTTTATCTGGAAGTAATAGGAGTTTATGGGCAAGAGAAAGCTGATGGTATAATAGGAGATTAGGGAATTCAAGCCAGTTAAGTTGATTTAATGAGTGACAGTGGTGGGCTCGGTAGGGGGCACCGGTAGCAAATTTGGCTATTTGATTGTAACAGATGTTTAGCTTGGCAGTTTCAATTTTGGATAGGTTGGTGAAGATAAGTGCAGCATAGAGCAGTGTGGAGAGAAGGTGAGTTTGAGCTATCGTTATTCTGGCAGGTTGAGTTAGAAATGCTTTATTTTTGTAAAGACTGCCCATTTTTTGTTGATGTTTTTTATGGTTTGATTTATATGTAGATCAAATTTGAGGTTGTTGTCAATGGTCACTCCTAACAATTTAGCATGTGTCTGCAGACATGATAGTCCCATCTCTGGACACAATATTAAATGAGTTGGGCATTGTGGGGGATTTGTTTGGTTTGAATAGCGACAGCTTGGTCTTTTGGGGATTTAGTAATAGGTTTTTGTTAAGAAACCAGGTTTTGGTAGACTGGAAGGCTTTTTGGGTGATAGAGAAGAGTTTGTGGGGATCATTAGCTGAGCAGATGACTGTTGAGTCGTCTGCATATTGTATAGCAGTTGCATCTTGGTAGATGCTGTGGAGATTATTAGTGAAAATGGAGAATAGAAGGGGTCCTAGAATGGACTCTTGTGGGACTCCCATAATAATAGGTTGCAGTGAGGATAGGTTGTTGTCCCATCACACTGCTTGTTGCCTGCCTTGTAAATAGTTCTGAAATAAGGCTAATGCATGATTACTAAGATCCAGATCAGTGAGGGAGTGGAGTAGTTTAGGATGGTTCACCATGGCAAAAGCTTTTGACAGGTCCAAGAAAATGGCGGATGTTAGTTTGCCTAAGTGTCTGTTTATACATAATGCATTAATTTAACCACTTATTCATAACTTTAAGTGTATTTTTCTCCCAGTTTGTAAAAGTCTTATAAAATGGGTATCTTATTCCATTCATCTGGTCTTGAAACCACCTGTAAATTCACTTGTCCAGGTATCTTATCTAGTTCATATAAGGGAATCCCATTTTCCAATTCTCTATTTTCTTATTCTGTTAATTTTTTAACATGCCATTCTTTTTTTTAATTTTTTCTAGCTTGAAACATTTTCTTTACATAATTTGGTATGATATTCATAAGTTTTTTAAATCTTCTTACTTCTCCTCAATCATCTTTCATTTTTCTTATTATACTAGTTTTCTCTTTAACTATACTACTCAGATAAGCTGATACGTCTTTACTTTTACCTTGTGAGTAATATATTTGCTTAAATAATAATTATTTAATGTTATCTTGAGTTTTGTCATAAATTCTCCGCTCTGTAACATAATATTCTCTAGCATTCCTTTCCAAATCATTTTAAAAATCTATACACATTGTTTCCATAATTGTGTACTTATTTTCTTTCCATTTTAATCCCATGATTTCTTATTTACTCTTTTTTATTCATTTTACCAGTCTGATATTCTACTTATTTTCCTGTATCTCTAACCATATGATTGAGTGATCTGAAAGGCTTGTGTCTCTCCCTTAGCTATATTTAAACATTTTGATATAATAAAATAATCTATTTCAGTCTTATATACAGTATATGTCCACAAATTATTTAAAATCTTTAAATTACCACAATGTTAAGTTGTCAATCTCGCCTTCATTCTTGCTTGATGGGTTCGGAGCCGATCCTCGGCTCCGACTCGGCACTTGCTAAGCTCGAGAGTCACTTTTACCAGCTCGAGGCAGCCCCATATCCCATGATGCAAGGCGGTAAGTACCCAGATCTCGTTTGCCGCTTCGCTGATGAGGTCCTCCTTTTACCAGCTCCTGGTAAGTGATTCTAATATTACTACTTTTGCCCCTTTTCTTTAAAAAACTTTAGATAGTTAGTTTAAATACAGTTTTAGTCCCCTTCTGACAAGAATTTTCCCTGTCTCCTTAAAATTTCTAGTCAGACTTTCTCCCATCCCATCCCCCCCTTGTTAGGGTGTGTGTGTGTGTCTCTTATTAATAGTTTTATATATATTTTAATTTCCTAGACTAGTGTTGTGTGTGTGTGTGATTCACTATGTCTAAGGAAAGGGTCTCAGGCTTTAAGAAGTGTGACTCGTGCTGTCAGAAGATGTCTCTGACAGACGGTCACACTTCTTGCCTTTACTGCCTGGGGCCTCTTCACCTGCAGGACTCCTGTGCTATATGTCACTCTTTCAGCCAGAGAGTCCTGCAGGAAAGAAGGAACAAATTAATCTTGAGGGGCCTTCTTAAGCCGGAGGGCTCTCCGGCTAAGTCGGCTCCATCTAAGACTTCAAAGTCTTCCAAGGCCCAGGCTTCTGTGTCCAAGCCTGTGGCCTCGGCCGACTCTTTCTGAGTCGAGATCGCTCGGCTGGAGCCGATTCTGCTGCAAACTTTGGGCACCGATGGCTATCGGTCCCGATTCTGGTTCGACCACTTCGGTGTCGGCTCCGATCGGTTCCGACCACCATGTGGCTCAGGCATCGGTGTCGGCTCCGATCGGCTCCGACACCGTTACTTTGTGGCTGTATCGGCTCCGGCTGGAGCCGATGCATCAGCTACCTGTCGGCTCCGATAAGTTGTCGGCTCCGGCAGTTTCAGTGGTTTCATCGGCTCGATGGCTCCTTCGAGGAAGAGGTCTAGGTCCCCTTCCTTGGAGCCGATACTTCGGCTCGGCCGCTCTCCTCTCAGAACGGAGCCATCGGAGCCGATCTTCAAGGTCATCCAGGCTTTCTGACCATGATTTAGAGAGAGTGGTCAGTAGATTACTTAAGTCACAGGCATTGGCCCAAATGTTACATAGTCCGTCTCAGCAGGACGACTATTGGTCCACACCCCATTGAAGTTCCTCCTTCAACTCTACCCCAGAGATTGGAGTTGGAGTCTTCGAATGGTTACTGCTACGGCTGAGGACAGATACCCCTTCTGTTCCTTCAGCCTCTACTCTTATCTCCTCTTCGAGACCTTCCTTAGAGGGATTCGGTGGCGGGCTTCCTGGTCTCCTCCGAGGGGTGAGTGGCATCAGACCCTTGTCCGAGCCCGCTCTTCCCTTGGAGCCTCGGCCTTGGTGAGCTCGGCTCCGACATCTGCCTCGAGACTTCCCTTTCGGTGGGCCCCGGAGTTCCTAGCTCTTCGGAACGGGTTCTCTCGGACCTTCCTGGGAGGGGAGCCTTCGAGGTGATGAAGAGTGTGCTGGCCACTGGTCTCAGCCAGCAGTCTGTTCCCTTAGCTCCTCCCTCTATAGTGCCTGTTGACATCTCTGCCTCTTCTCTTGCTACAGGACCCAGAGATCCTCCGCCTCAGGTTTCCCCACTGGGAATTTCCCCCTCTTCCGAGGATTCTCCCGATGTGTCGGGAGATCCTCCATGAAGAGGACCTGTAAGAGGAAACATGTAGACTCCCCCGAGTCTATCACTTCAGATACTGACTTAGATGAGTCAGAGGGATCCCCAAGATCCCCCTCTGAGGATGTCTCCTTCTCAGACATCCTAGAACTACTTAGACAGAGGGGAAACTGGCCCACCAATAATCCCTCTGAGGATGAGTCTGTATACCTGGAGGCGTTTGGATCTCGGCCCTCCACCTCCTGGGTGTCTCCGCCTTTCGACCCCCTTATGCAGGTTATTGCCCGAAAGGCGTGGGCTGCTCCTGACTCTGTAGAGCCAGTCCCTAGGAGGCCTTCAAAATTTATTACTGCCCCGTCGGACAAGCAATTCCTCACTAAAGGTGTCCCCGCTGATGCCATGGTGGTGGCTGCTGCCACCAAGAAGGAACTTGCAGATCCTTCTGTACCTGTCCATCCTCCTAATAAGGACTCTAGGACCATGGATAGGTACGGTAAGCGGATGTTTTCTTCAGCGACCTTTGCTATGCGTTCGCTGAACTACCTATGTCACTTCGCCAGACTCCAAAGGGATATCCTTAAGGAGCTAGGTGAAGTTGTGCAGGATCCTACAGCTGCAGGGGCTCAGGAAAAAATTGCTTCGCAGCTAGGAACCCTTAACTCCATTGCAAACTCCTCCATGCGGCTAATTTCATATGCTGCTGATGGAGCGAGTAGGGCCGCAGGTACAGGTGTGGCTCCTAGACGTCAAGCCTGGATGCGGCTATGTAACTTTGCAGATCCCTTTAAGGCGTCCTTCACAAACTCTCCCTTTGATGGGTCAGCTTTGTTTGGCCCTCAAGTGAAGGAAACATTGACCAGGTGTGAGCAGGACGGCAAAACTCTTTCTGCCGTGGAGTCCGTTTTCCACACCTTCTAGACCTTACCCCAAAGGACAGAAGGGTGGCAAAATGTGGTTCCATAAATCCCAAGGAGTCACGCCGATTCACGTGGTCAGTTTACCCCTAGAGGCAGAGGGTAACAACAACAGACGCCGCTCTAGAGGCAGGGGGTCCACAAAACCAGGGAAACAGAGAGTCTCTCTCTGACAAGCCCTTTCAGCATCCCTGAGATGTTGCCCGGCTGTCCCTCCTTGGAGGCAGTCGGGGGAAGATTATCGCTGTACCCAGAAGCCTGGCATTCCCTCACTCAAGACAGATGGGTACAGTCGATCATATCCGAGGGTTACATGATTCCTTTCGAGGAAAGTCCTTTTTATCCCTCAAATTCCCTTCCAGATGTACCACCCGGTCTAAGGGAAATTGCAGAGTTAGAAGTCTTAAAACTACTGCAAAAAAGAGCCATTCAGCCAGTTACAACAGACCATTCAGAGCCCGGAATCTACTCAAGGTTCTTTTGGTCCCCAAAAGACGGGAGACTGGAGACCAATATTGGATCTCAGCAGACTCAACAAGTCTGTGAGGAAGACAAGATTCCGAATGGTCACTCTTCAGTCAATTCTGCCCTTCTTACAGAAGGACAACTGGATGTGCTCAATAGATCTTCAGGATGCGATTATCACATAAAAATACACAAACGCTCCAGGAGATTTCTCTGCTTTCGGCTGGGGTCCAGTCATTTCCAGTTCAGAGCCCTGCCCTTTGGTCTCACTACAGCCCCCAGAGTGTTCACCAAGTGCATGGCAGTGGTCACGGCTCACCTGAGACGCCTAGGATTCCAGGTGTTTCCGTATCTCGACGACTGGCTCCTTTCAGCCACCACCAGGCATCAGCTTGTTCAAGCCAGGGATTACACAATAAATCTTTGTGCTCAATTGGGCATCTCGATCAACTTCAAAAGTCATCCTTATCGCCCTGCCAGTCTATTACTTTATAGGCGCAAACTTAAACACTGTTCGGATGTCAGCTACCCTTACAGATCAAAGAGTTTCAGACATTCAAAGTCATGTCAGGATCATTCTAGCCAACAAGAAAATACAGGCCAGAATGGTTCTAAAGGTATTAGGCCTCATGGCTGCGGCCATTACTCTTCTTCCCCTGGCTCGTTTCTATATGCGCCTTCTTCAGTGGATGTTGTTCACTCAGTGGTCTTACCAACAACTTCCAATGCGTTACCAGATTCTGGTGACACAGACTTGCAAAAATCATCTTGCTTGGTGGATCACATCTCCCCAGGTTCACCAAGGCAGACACTTTGTACCCCCATCCCCGGTAGCCACTGTCACCACGGATGCCTCCCTGATCGGGTGGGGGGGTCATTATCAGGGCAGGATGGTTCATGGGACGTGGCAGCCGCTCGAAAGTACCACCTGCACATAAATGTCCTGGAGATGAGAGCAGTGCTTTTAACGTTGCAAGCCCTCAACGACTTTCTTCCCGTAGGGACAATTGCAGTCCACACAGACAACATGTCTGTAGTTTGGTATATCAACAAACAGGGCGGAACCAAGTCCTACCCCTTGTGTCGAGAAGCTCTCAGACTATGGCAATGGGCAATCTCCTCTCATCGGTTTCTGGTAGTAACGCATATCCCTGGGAAAACCAACATTGTAGCGGACAGATTGAGCAGAGCTATTCTCATGCCTCACGAGTGGTCTCTCAAGCAATCTATAGTGGAAGAGATTTTTCTGGAATGGGGTCGCCCGTGTTGCGATCTTTTTGCTACTCCCCAAAACAGCAAATGCCCGGACTTCTTCTCTCTCTTCCCTCTACCAGGCCATCCCCCCAGAGACGCTCTGACCCAGGATTGGCCCCAGGGACTTCTTTATGCCTTTCCTCCATTTCCTCTGATCCCTCAAGTTATCCAGAAAGCAACCGTTTTGAGAGCCAAAATGATTCTCATTGCTCCTTACTGGCCTCGACAAGTTTGGTTCCCGTTCCTCCATCGTCACCTTTTGGTGCAGCCGTGGCATCTGGACCCAGTGCCAGATCTTCTGATTCACCAATCCGGTCAGCTGCACCAGTCTATCCCTTCTCTCAACCTCACAGCATGGTTGCTCCACTTCCTTCCTTAACCAGGCTTCCTTTGATCTCTAACCCTGTTAGAGACATCATAGTAGCTTCTTTAAAATCCTCTACCAGGAGGATTTATGCAAGCAAATGGAAACGTTTCTCTTATTGGGCTAAAGCCAAGAATATTGATCCTTTCACTGCCCCAGTTCAGGCAGTTCTGGACTTCTTAGCAGAGATTTTTCATGCAGGCTCCTCTTCTTCCACAGTCAGAGTTCAATTGGCTGCTATCTCGAACTTTCATGTCGGGATTGCAGATCACAATATTATGTCCCATAGGCTTTGTAGAGCCTTCTTGAAAGGAATTTTCCTGCTAAAGCCTCCAATCAGGAATCCTCCTCCTCAATGGGATCTAAATTTAGTGCTGACATCCTTGATTCTTCCCCTTCGAGCCAGCTGTTTCTTGCTCCCTAAAATTTCTTTCTTGGAAAACTTTATTCCTAGTAGCTATTACATCGGCCAGGAGGGTGTCTGAACTTCATGCTCTATCGGTTCGACCCCCCTATTTGGTTTTTCACAAAGACAGAGTATCATTGAGAACTAATCCGACCTTTTTGCCTAAGATCGCCTCAAAGACCAATTTGAATCAATCCATTGATCTCCCTGTATTTTTCCCAAACTATTCGAACAGATCCGAACAAAAACTACATTATCTTGATGTCCACCGCCAACTCAAATATTATTTGGACAGAACTAAACAATTTAGGAAATCTGATCAACTCTTTGTTTCCTATGCGGATAACAAGAAAGGCCTTCCTGTCTCTAAAGTGACCTTGTCTAGATGGCTTTCTTCGGTCATCTCTGAAATTTATCTGCTCAGGGGAAAACAGCTGTGCTCAAAACCTAAAGCACATTCAACTAGGAGCTTAGCTACTTCTACAGCCTTTCAAGCTAGACTTCCTTTAGACACTATTTGTGCAGCGCCACTTGGGCCACTCCTCATACTTTTGTTTCCCATTACAAATTGGACTTGGCCTCCAGGGATAGAGCCAGTTTTGGCTCTACAGTCCTCAAGAGTCTGTTCCATTGAGCCACCCAGGATAGAGGTGCTAGGGACGCGGTCCCATCAAGCAAGAATGAAGGCGAGATTGACAACTTAACATTAAGAAGTTATGTACCTACCATAATGTTCCATGTTAGTTGTCTTCTCTCCTTCTTTCTTGACCCTCCCTCCTTCCCAGGCCTGGACAGACCTTTTTTCTGTAAGGAGTTATTATGCTGAAGACCATTCAGTCCTGGTCTTTCTTCCATCCTGTAGGCTTTCTTTCTTCCTTTGGGAAGTGTTTTATGCTTGGTGCTACTGCCCTTTGTCATCAAACGAGATCTGGGTACTTACCGCCTTGCATCATGGGATATGGGGCTGCCTCGAGCTGGTAAAAGTGACTCTCGAGCTTAGCAAGTGCCGAGTCGGAGCCGAGGATCGGCTCCGAACCCATCAAGCAAGAAAGAAGGCGAGAGAAGACAACTAACATGGAACGTTATGGTAGGTACATAACTTCTTATTTTATAACTTCAAAAACTTTCTTGATATAATTTCATCGCTTCTTCTTCTTTCCTCTCACATTGCAGATAAAATCTCTGTTAATATTACATTCATATTAATTACTACATAATCCACAATTTTTTTACTACATTTTCCTTTTCTTTATTTGCAACATAGGAATACAGTGCTATAATTCTATATAATTGATTATGCCATCTGAGATCTATAATAGTTAATCTTCCCATCATTATCAATGTTATATTCCTTATTTTCACTGGCTTCATACAAAGTATAACTATGCCAGAAAATAGTTCTTTTCCTAGGGTCCATATTGTATCTCCTCCCCAAAGATTCTTTGTTTATAATCTCTGTTCTTGTGACAAAAGTCTTATATGTTCCAATATTACGTCCACATCACACTTACTATACCAATTTAGGATGCTTATTCTTGTAGTTATATTTTTAATACTATTTACATTAACTGAAAGAACTCTAAAATTGTCATTTGAAGTATTTTTACCATTTAACAGCAAAAGAGCTCCACCGGAGATACAGCGTTCCGTGTATAAAGTATGAATAGTCAAACAGTCACTGAAGGAATGCTGAGGCTTGCAAAGCAGTTAAAACTGCTGACAGCACAAAATACGCTTAAATGGACCAAAATAAACTCCAAAATCACCAAAGTACTTCACCGATTCAATACAGAAGGAACGCTGGTACTATCAAAGCATTCAAAGCAGTTAAAACTGCTGACGGCACAAAGTACACTTAAATAGATCAAAGAAACTCCAAAATCACCAAAATACTCCACCGACTCAGTGCATGTAGGTAGGGACGTCCTTTATTCAATAAGCACTTTCACCCAATGAGGGCTTCATCAGACTGTACAAAGGAATAGCAGCAGCACAGTCTAAATATACTCTACGTAATTAATTATCCAATTAAAATCATTGATTTAAAAGCATATGCGTTAATTTAAAAACATATGAATTAAAACATAAGCATAATACTGCAACTTTGTTTAGTATATATAAAGAATGAATGTAAGAACTTTGAAATATATGAAAAGACATAAACAAAGTCATATATTTTTTATACTAGACAAAAAAGTATAGATGAAAATACTGACAGTTCATCACTAACATTTGTAGCATTCAAGGCATCCACTAGATGGTGCTACAATATATAGTAAATGTTCTGTAGTTAAAATGACTAGTCATTATTAAATAGCAAAGTTTAAAAACAACGTATGTAAGATATACAAAATATAGCTTTCTAATCTAGAACATCCTGAAAATGGAGAACCAAATCTGATCTATGAACTCTTAAAATCTTATTGTTTCATCACCCTCCTAAGCCTTCTTTTCTTAAGGAATGGGTGAAGGCTAACTTTGTCATTGAGGCCAGGCGAAAAATCTGCCTTGCATCTAATGATCCATTTAGTTTCCATTTCTAAAGTAAGAGTTTCTAGATCACCACCCCTAAAATTGGAATCTACAGTCTGTAGGACAAAAAAATTAAAAGTGTGTGCAGGACCTTTTGCTTTGTGATGTTTCGCTAGAGCGTTCCATTTCATCCCCTACTCTCATACAATAAACATGCTCCCTAATCCTTTCTCTCAGTTGTCTGTTGGTTTTACCAATATAGAACGCTGTGCAGGAGCAACATAAGGCTAAATAGATGACATTTTCCGTCCTACAATTGGTGCCAGTGAAAAAGTTAAAGATTCTATCTAACAAAGGTGGTTTGAAGGCAGTGTTTGTGTTAATAAAAGCACACTGATTACAATTACGGCAAGGAATGGTATTGGTGGAGTGCATATGTATGTCCTTATGGCTCTTATGGCATAGTATCCTTCTTAGGTTCAAACTATTCTTATAGCAAAACCTTGGTCTAACACCAACCAAATTACTGATGGATTCTTCTATCCCTAGTACATGCCAATGTCTATCTATGATGGCTCTGATGTCAAAGACATCACTGGTGTAGAATAGAGGTACATTGACGCAATTAGACCCATGTACTATATCTGCAAAGTTGCTATCTCTCTGATTCTCTATCATGCTTGAAAAGTATGGTTTAGCTCTAGTGTCTCTCATAGCTAATACCTCCACTGCAGTTTCATTGATCTGTTTCCCATTATATTCCCTTTCCAATAATCTATCTTTTAATCCCATCAATTCATCTCTATAACCAGTCTCTGTGGGATTAAGTCTAGAGGCCCTCATGATTTGGCCCTTGACCACGTTCTCAAAAATGTGCTTGGGATGCATACTACTTCTGTGTAATAGAGTGTTCCTAAAACATTCTTTCCTATGCACAGAAGTGTTAACAATACCATTAGATAGCCTCATGATATTAACATCTAAGTAGGAAATAAACTCCTTAGAATAATTCATAGAGAATTTTAGATAATCAGTAAGTTCATTAACTTCTTTTTCAAACTCCAATAAAGAAAGTTCACTACCTTCCCAAATCAAAAAAAGATTGTCTACAAATCTTTTGTATAAAAGTACATGTTGTCTGAAGTGTTTGGAAGGAAATAATATTTCTTTCTCCCATTCTGCCATAACAATGTTGGCGTAGCTATTGGCACAAGAAGTGCCCATAGCTACGCCATCATTCTGTATGTACATATCTTCATTGAAGAAAAATATGTTATTTTCTAAGATAATTTCCAAAAATAGAGCTAACAGCTCAATGAACTGAGTATCCATTTCAGTGTACTTCTTCAGATAATTCTGTACACTTTCTACACCTACCATGTTAGGAATAACTGTAAAGAGGCTTCTCACATCAAGTGTAACCATAAAATACTCAGTTCCATCACCCAACCCTGATATAAAATCATATAAATCTAACAAAAAATGCTTACTATCTTTCAGGATGTAGGGATTCTCATTAACTACAGTCCTCAGATGATATTCAACAAACAAGGAAAATGGTTCGGTCAACCAACCTCGTCCAGATACAATAGGTCTCATCGGGGGGTTGTCCAAACCTTTGTGCACTTTGGGTAGGCCCTTGAGTATGGGTATAAGGGGATGATTTACCTTAAGAAACTTGTAAAAATCCTTCCTTATCAACCTACTTCCAAACAAATCATCTATCGTATCATACACTCTGAAAATTTTCATCATTACTTCATTAATGTCCAACCTTGTGTAAGATTCGTCGGTGTTCAGAAGCATATTCATATTATTAATGTATTGTTGAAAATCCATTACTACAATGGGTCCACCTTTGTCAGCTGGTGTAATGATAATGTTCCTGTCTGTTTTCAGATCCTGCAGGGCTTTCCTTTCTAAGTAAGTCAAGTTTGTTTTCTTATATCTCTTAGCTCTATTCTTATCTCTGATGGAATAGTAAGTATATAGATCACTCTCAACAAGTTTAGTGAATGTATCTAATACAGGGTGCAGCTGACAGTTTAGTAAGGATGACAGTTTTGTATAGTTCAAAATTATAAGTTGATGGCTTTCAGATCAACATGTGCCAGGAGCATGGCAAAAGGAGAGGAGTATGAGAAAGAGAGGACCCTCTCCCTATCATGCTTGAAATAGACTGACTCTTATAATCCAATATTTAATTGCGAGACCTTTACTTAATGCTTCCTCTAGTTGTTCCAAAGTTATACAAAACAATTTTGCTCAAGTATAGCTTCCTGACTTGATTCACCCAGTCAACAACTCTTACTTCATTTATAATGTGGAGAAGGATTTTAGCATCCTTAACACTTGTTTAAACTAACACCCCTATCCACCAAGTCAGCCTAGCATGTACTCAACCCTGCAAATTGACCATATACATATATCTGGGTATACTCTGATGCCTAATAATTCTGTATAATGACACTAAAGAATAAATGCCAAACTTAAAATCACATTACACCAAGCCAGTCACAGCACAGGCACATTATTGAAATTGCAGCTTTTTGTGGTCCTCCCAACCTCTGCAGGCATGATAAATTACATGAAAGATATGAAAGAGTCTCGGCAGTGCAGATAAAATATTTAAATATAATGTTAAGGCATAACCCAGTATCTTGCTTACTGTAAAACCTGAGATCAGTTTATGAACTTTTCCGAATTGTGGCATGGGGGAAATGGAGAATTATTGTTCCCGTTCATAAAGAGAGCAGCAAAACTAATGCTGATATGCAAGCAATAATATCCAACAGGGTGTTTGTTACTGTGGAAATAATGCCCACCCTGGGGTGTTATGGGTGTCGAGCATCTACGCCCCTGAAAGGGCATTATTTCCACAATTACACACCCTGGAGGGCATTATTGTGTTTAGAGAATGGGCTAGCTGTAAAAATGTTGTGTTCTACTTACTTATATATTTTTTATTAAATATGTTTTGATGTAAAATAGTTCCTCCACCTAATGCTTCAGACTTGCTGTAGTATTTGTTAATTTTGTTGGAAAAAGCATTTTACATCCAAAATATAGCACTTAAAAATATCCAGGTATTTACTTTATTTTTTGGCCCCTTACTCCTAAAATGTTGGTTTGTTGCCAGTCATTGGAAACTAAAGTTAGTAAATAATGACATACATTTGAGTTTCAGACTTTTATTTTCTTCAGGAAATTCATGCTAACACAAATCCTTTTATTTAAGCAAGTTTGCAATTTTATAAGTGCAATAATTAAAATCTGTTTCTATTTTTGAGCCGTTGTTCCCCCTTTATTTTAAGCTTTATCCAGATTTCTTCAGCTGAAAGCTCCAGAGGTATGCAAATATCTTTACTGCTGCTACTGCCAGTAGTCATCTCACTCACTTACTCTCTCACATGCACACCTCTGCTTCAGAAAATGTGTGATGGCACAGAGATTCAAGAAAAATATGTTCCTATTTTGAGCCTTTGTCCCCTTTGTTTACTTTAGGCTTATCCAGATATTTTGAGCTAAGAGCAGAGAGCATATCTCTCAGCTGTCCAGACTTTTTGTAGAATGTCCGGATTTTTGGCTCATATGTTTGGTTCGTTCCTCATAAAATTTGTACTTTTCTGGTAAATCACTGGGGATTGAAGTCATTAAATAATGACAGACATTTGAGTTTCAGATTCCATATCCTTCAGAAAATACATGCTAATGGATACCCTGTTATTCTAGCAACTTTCAAGTTTATAAGAGCAATATTTAAAATCTGTACCTAATTTTGGTCCTTGTCCTCCTGTTATTTGTGGCTCTATCCAGATTTCTTGCAGCAAAGAGTTGAGAGGTATGGTCAAGAAGTATGCAAACCTCTTAACTGATGATGCTGCTGCTGCCAGGGTTCACTCGATCGGTCTTACTCTTCACTCTCTCTCTCTGTCTCACACACACACACACATACACACACACACACACACACACACACACACACACACACACACACACACACACAAATGCTTTTTTCTTTTGTTTTACTTTTTTATTTTAAACTCACTAAACAGCAAAAGCGCTGCTTAGTGAGTATAAAATAATGGTGGCCATTAATTTTTTTAGTCCGAGCTCCACGACAGCTTGATATGTTGCTGTGAAGTGGCGGACTCATTTCTCAGTGGGCATTGCCTGTAGATTAACACCCTGCTGGAGAAAGTTTGTTCTACAATCAGGGTGCAATATACAAGTTGCCCATTGTCTAATAGTTTATTAACCTTGCTAACTTTTCCCAAAGCATGCCTTTAGCTTCAATCCTGTTTATCTGCATCCTTAACTCCCATGCATATCTTTCTAAAACTGAAATATATACAACACCTTTAACAGAGAGATAATGCAAAACAACATCACTAGCCTAAGAAACCACCTCAATATGTATTTAAAAAAATGTTAAGGGAATTAGCATCATGACTGTCAAGAGCAAAGACTACCATGTTGATGAATAAACAAAGTAATACAGCAGCCAGTAAAAAAAAAAAAAAAAAACTTCTGGCTCCCCCACCTGAAAGATTTCTCCTTGATCCACACAACCCTTTCTTTCCTTTCTATTCTGGATTACTAGCCAAGTATTGTAATAATTAACTCTTATCAAATGCATTATATTCAAATGGAAATTGTATGTCTTTTTGATGTCCCAAAGTTTACTACTTCTTACTACAGCAAAGGCTGAAGAAAACCTATAAAAGAACAAAGATGTTTCCATTCCTAATTTTATCATATATGGTCTATAAATGATTCAGAGTTCATAGGAATTCATCTATCAAAACACAACGACAAAAGCCAAAGTACAAGGTGGATAATATACCTACTTTTGATCCCAAATAGAAGCCTTTCCTGAAATAACATTTATGAATATCTTTAAAAAGTTGTCTGTAGTTAGATGCATTGTTGCTGTATTTATAATAATATTCCCATACCCTGATTTAGAAAAATTCAGACTTGTAGATTAGTGTGTGTGATATACCTTTAAGAAGCATTCAAGTCAGTGGATATGTACATAAGTACTGAGCACGTGCAAACAAGAGTGCCATTTTGAGTGAAAAGCCAGAATGATAGTATGCATGTATGTAGTAGTCAGTCAATTAGAAAGTTTGTTTAAATGTAATGTTCCTTAGATAGTTTAAGTTTAATGTTCCTGCCATCCATCCTGATGTGTTTGTGTGCAATAAGCTACTTAAATGAACACCCGAGCCTCTTTGTCTTCTTAGTATGTACAAGATGAGTGACATGGTGTCAGAATGGGATCCAGAGTCACAGCCATGAGGCAACCAGTTAGAAATGGAGGAATATACACGAGTGGATCATCCCAACTGCTCAAACGACTCGCAAGCAGGTCAGAAACAAATTTTAGGTACTAAAACTTGCTTAAATGATTTATTTTGCTACGAATATAAAACGAAGCATTCAGAACACTCAAAATGAATTTCTAATTAAACAGTCTGAAACTGTGACATATTGATAAAAATATTTAAAATAATTACGAAAATGTTTGAAACAATATCCAAATTCCATAAAATGTATAAAAAAGGAAAAACGACTGCATTTTTTTCACTATGTGCTACTTTTTTGCATTAACTAAAGCTATTTGAAGTATCTGACGTGTGCAAAGTGTTGGCAAGTGTGTGCAGTATTACAGTGCAGTTATTTTGCAAAGTACAGTAATTTCAAAGAATATTTTGCAGCGTACAGTCTTTCTAAGAATTTATTGTGTATTTGAATATTATTACAAGTACCTGGTGTGTATGCATGTTCGTACATAATTACAAGAGCCAAGATTGCATTGTGTTTTACTATAATTTGTGGGCATGGCAGATGGATTTCACAGACCCGCACCGCTTGTATTTGATAACAATATTGCAGAAAATTGGATAGTGTTTGAGCTGGAGTACAATATTTTCATACAGGCTGCTTTTTCTGACAAAGATGCACATAAAAAAAAACTGAGATCCATCATCAAATCCTCTAAAGCTAGCTATGAAAACAAAATTGCTGCAGATTCTAAAGACAACCACAAGGCATTCTATAGTTATGTCAAGAATCTACATGGCAATACTCAGATCTGCTCTGAGTTACAGCACAATGGCAATACATATACAGAACCAACTGATATTGCCAACATATTGGCAGGCAGGTTCAGTGCGAACTTTACCCCCTTTCACCCCCTAAAGGGCCTATAACAATACCTGAGGAATGCCAAGTCCCTATTATCACTGCTACGCAGGTAAAAAACGCACTGTCCAAAGCCAAAAATACAGTTTCCATGGGACCTGATAATATCCCTGGCTGTGTTCTACATGAATTACAAAGTGAACTGGCACCATACCCGAGTACCCTGTTCAATCACAGTCTCATTTCAGGCTTTCTTCCTACTGAATGGCGCACTGCTATGGCCATCCCACTATACAAAGGGGTATCAACTACAGACCCAGGGAACTACCGCCCCATTAGCCTTACAAGTTTGATATATAAGGCTATGAGCACATCATCATGGATCTTATAAATAAGGATATAGGGAATCTCCAAACTCTAGACCCCACACAGTTTGGGTTTGTGAAAGGTAGATCATGCCTGTTCAAACTGATAGACTTCTATGAGTCTGTCACTAGAGCTGTGGATGAGGGCAAGGTAGTTCACACAGCCTACTTAGATCTTGCCAAGGCCTTTGACACCATCCCTCCCTCAGGAATCATAGATAGACTCACTAAACTAGGCATAAATCCCTGTCATAAGATGGGTTGCCAATTGGCTCACTGATAAAACCCACACTGTGGTAGCAGACTCCAAATCTGACTACCGACCAATTACAAGTGGTGTCCCATAGGGATCAGTCCTAGGTCCTCTTCTGTTTGGCATCTATGTCTCTGAAGTTCAAGCCAACACAAAGGGACTCTGGCTGACCAGGTTTGCAGATGATTGCAAACTGGGAGCCATTACTGATTCTCCAACTGATGTAGACATTCTACAAAAAGGCCTCACTGACACCAATGACTGGTGCCAGAACCATGGCCTTAAGCTCAGTGCCAAAATGTGCATTGTCATTCCCTTTGGGAAAAAGTCGGTGACCATGAACTACCACATAGGTGGTAGCCCACTAAACACCGAAGGTGTGATAAGAGACCTGAGGACACAGGTTGACAGCAACCTCGCCTTTGATAACCATATTGCCACTGTAGTCCGAAAGTCCTTCTATGTGGCACATCTCATTACAAAAGGTTTCTCATCCAGGAAGAAAGAGGTCATAATCCCTCTCTACTCATCCCTCATTAGACCTATTATAGAATACAACACCTCATTTGGTATGTACCTTACTAGACACCTACAACAACTGGAAAGGCCACAAAAATACCTCACTAAGAGACAGACTCAAAAAACTCTAGCTATACTCTGTCTCTTATCGCCTAATTAGAGGTGATCTCTGCTTGACCTAGAAAGCCATGTCTGACCCAAAGCTGCTAGATATGCTACACCTAAAGAAATCCCAATTCATCTGTGTCACACGCTCCAGGGACCTAAACCTCATTACCACAATAAACAGAGCATGATGGAGGGACAGGTTACTAACCCAGAGACTTTCCATACTCTGGAACAAACTTCCCATTCATGTCAAGCAGAGCACTTCACCGGCCCTCTTTAAGAGAAATCTTGACGAGTGGATGGGCAATAGGAAGTTCATCCCGGGGATCACTTCAGTGGCCTTGCTTGACAGGGGCACTGGAACCTAACTTTGGGTGGCATGATGCTAGGGAATCTTCTTGGACTAGGCTTATATAGGCTCCAGGGCTATTAGCCTAGTACACACCTATGAACCCATACAAAGGCATTTATTCTGCTTAATTTAGCTGGTTCAGATGCCATTGAAAGAGAGCATTCATTTGTGTATGCACCTGCTATGTTTGCAGAGAAGGGAGAAGACCACCCTATTGTGGTACAGGCTGAAATGTGGGAAGATCCTGAATGCTTAATGTATATTTAGAGAGATGTGTAACTCCCAAAGGAATATTCCAAAGGAAAGGCACTTATTTTACACAAGAGATCAAAAGCCTGGTGAAACTTTTGCAGCATATATAACCGACTTGAGAAATAAGGCTAAAACATGCAGATTTGGTCACTTGAGAGATGAGTTGATAAAAGGCGTGTGTGTGGTTTTTAATAATGACACAGTGAGAAAGAGTTTTTTTTTGTGACAGTGATTTAACGTTAAACAAGGCCATTGAGATTTGTCAGATATACTTGCTTACAGAAAGGCACACAAGTATGCTTACAAATGAGAGAAAGCTTTCCACACAGCTAATGTAGACAGTATGCGACACAAGGAAAACTAGTACAGGCCAAAGGGTATGGTCATTTCAACAAAGCCCAGGGCAACTTCAGCAAAACCCAGAGCTACTACACTAAGGCCTAAGGTGCAAGCAGCAAAGCACAGGGGTGACTCAGCTAAACCTGTAGCTAGCCGCATAGTCAACTGTCATAATTGTGGTGGTAACCATGAGCCCTAACAAGAAAATTCCTTAGCTTTTGGTCAGCAGTGTCATTCTTGCAATAAGTGTAATAATTTCAAAAGATTTTGTAAATCAAATAAGGCACATTCTTTTATTGAAAGAGAGCCTGCAAAGAGGCAAGTTGATAAATTAGAAAGCTGCGACCCTACTTTTTATGTTGATGGTATGTCTGTGCTTGGTGAAACAATCAATGCAGTAGATCTGTGGGCAAAGAATGAAATCTTTTGCACTGTTTTGATTAATGGGAGTCTCGTAGAGCTCAAAGTAGATACTGGTTCAAAGTGCAATGTTATGTCAGCAGAAATGTTTGCTAGAATAAGAGCTGCAGAACACCTTGATTTGACAAAGTATGAGAAGCTTGTTGCTTATGGTGGTGAAGAGATTCAGACTGAAGGCTCAGTAGTGTTTTCATGTTACTCTGCTGGGAACAGCTATGACTTCCAGTTTTACATAGTCAACAGACATGTGCAGTCATTGGTGGGCTTCAGAGCCAGTTTGAGAATGAGACTGATTTCACTTAATGAAGAGATTCACCATGTAAGCTTGAATGACAACAGCTCAAATTCCACCCAAATTATTTTTTCTGAGTATGCTGATATTTTTGCAGACAAACTAGGCAAACTCCCAGTTATGTTTTCCATGAAGTTAGCCCTAGAGGTTAGCCCAGTTATCAGACCAGCACAGAAAGTTCCAGTAGCTATTCAGAATAGAGTCAAGGCCGAGCTAGACTGGTGCAACTAGTTGCAATTTATCCAGTGGAAGAACCAACTGAATGGGTATCTTTCATGGTAGTAGCTCATAAGAAAAGCTCAGATGATATCAGAATATGTATTGATCCAAGAGATTTGAACAAAGCATTACAAAGACTTCATCATCCTATGTCACAGTCGAGGAGGTTGCTGCCCTCATGCCAAATGCCACTGCTTTTTCTGTCTTAGATGCAAAGAGTTAATTTTGGCAAATTTTGCTCTATTGAAAATCTTCAAAACTAACCACATTTGGTATGGCATTTGGGAGGTACAGATTTCTGAGAATGGCATTTGGAATAAATTCTGCCAGTAAAGTCTTTCAATGTGCAATGGAACAAATTTTTTCTGGCTATCCATATGCTATTATAGTAGATAATATTATTGTAGTAGGCAGTAGTAAAGTTGAACATGATAGAAATCTCAAGAAAGTTCTGGAAAGAGCAACATGAAGTAAATCTTAAGAAGAATTCTCAGAAATGCAAATTTAGGCTGTGAGAAGTTACATATGTTGGTCATTTGTTTACCAGTTCAGGTTTGTGACTAGATCCTTCCAAGCAATCAGCATTTCTTGAGATGCCAGCTCCAGACAATGATTAAGCCCTACAACATTTTCTTGGCATTGTCAACTGTTTAGGCAAGTTCATTCCAGATTTGAGCCAACTTTCAGCACCGCTTAGAGAACTGACATGTAAAGATATAACCTGGTCATGGTCAGAACAGCACCATAGAGTATTTGATGTCCTGAAAGAAAATTGCCAGTCCACCCACTCTATACTACTATACTACTGTGATGTTCAAAAACCAGTTGCTCTTTCCTGTGATGCTTCTAAGTTTGGTCTAGGTGTAGTCATTCTTCAAGAGGGTAAACCAGTAGTCTATGCATCGAAAACTCTCGCCCATACCGAGATGCAGTATGCCCAGATTGAGAAAGAACTCTTGGAAATTGTGTTTGCATGTTCGAAGTTTCATAATTGTTTGTGGTTGACCTATCCAGATTGAAACTGACCACCAATATCTAGTTACTATTTTGAGAAAGCCAGTGCATACAGCTCCTGCTAGATTGCAATACATGATACTCAAATTGCAAAAGTACAATTTCAATCTTGTTTACACAAAAGGCAAACTTCTTTATCTTGCTGATCCCTTATCTCAATCACCCAGGAGAACAGCATGTCAATGAGCAATCTGATTTCAAGGTCATGGAAGTGAGAATTTTTTCTTCCACATGTCTTGATGAGCTTAGAACTAGCACACGTTCCGATCTAATTCTCCAGAAGCTCAACTTTTTATCAGTCGAGGATGGCCTTCAAAACATTCTTGTTTACCCGCAGAAGTGCAGCAGTATTTTCCATACTGAGATAAGATTTTGTCAGACAGTGGTATCATCATGAAAGGTCCTAAAGTGATTGTTCTAAAATCCTTACAACAAGAGTACATTAAAATCTTGCATTGTGGCCATCCAGGAACTGACTGTACCAAAGGAAGGGTGAGAGGACTAATATTTTGGCCTTCTATGTCAGAAGATACTGAGAAAGTACTTTTATCTTGTTCAGTATGTAATAGTGCAAAGCCGCATCAGTACAAAGAACCACTTCAGTTAAGCCAGATTCCTGAATTACCTTGGTTGACAGTAGCCACAGATATCTTTGAGTGGAATGGTCAGCATTACTTGGTGTTAGTAGACTCTTATTCAGACTGGTTTGAGATTGACCTACTTCCTAACCTAATGTCAGGTACTGTCATTACTAAGTTGAAGAGTTTTTTTTTTGTCCTTGGTGGTCAGGGAGGCTGCCAAGAGACTTATAGCAACACTGAAGGAGCTGCAGGCATTTCTGGCAAGTACTGGTTGTGCACTACATGTGACAACTATCTCCCATATTCTCCGTATGTCTGGACTCTTGGGTAGGGTTCCAAGATGGAAGCCTTTTATTACACAGAAAAACATCTAGGCTTGGCTAAAATTTGCAAAGCAATACATCAAGTCTCCCAAAAGCATGTGGGAAATGTGTTATGGTCTGATAAGACCAAGATTGAACTTTTTGGCCACAATTCCAAAAGGTACATTTGGTTCAAAAACAGCACTTTGCATCACCAAAAGAACACCATCCTTACTGTGAAGCATGGTGGTGGCAGTATCGTGCTTTGGGGTTGCTTTTCTTCAACTGGAACTGGGGCGTTAGTCAAGGTGGAGGGAATTATGAACAGTTCCAAATACCAGTCACCTTTGGCTCAAAACCTTCAGGCATCTGCTAGAAAGCTGAAGATTAAGAGGAATTTCACCTTTCAACACAACAATGACCCCAAGCATACATCCAAATCAACAAAAGGATGGTTTCACCAGAAGAAAATTAAAGTTTTGGAATGGTCCAGCCAGAGCCCAGACCTAAATCCAGTAGAAAATCTGTGGGGTGACCTGAAGAGGGCTGTGCGCAAGAGATGCCCTTGCAATCTGACAGATTTGGAGCGCTTTTGCAAGGTAGAGTGGGCAAATATTGCCAAGTCAAGATGTGCCATAGACTCCTACCCAAGAAGACTGAATGCTGTAATTAAATCCAAAGGTGCTTCAACAAAGTATTAGTTTAAGGGTGTGCACACTTATGCAACCAGCGTATTGTACGTTTTTTATTTTTTATATTTGTTCCCCTAACAGATTTGTTTATTTTTCAATTGAATTGTACAGGTTATAAGTCACATTAAAGGTGGGAAAAGTTTTGAAATGATTTATTGAGGTCTCATTTTTTGTATCGTAGAAACCTGGCATTTTAACAGGGGTGTATATACTTTTTATATCTACTGTAGTTTCAGATACACAGCAACCTGGATATGACTGTTGTTTTGTTTGTTATTGTCTGCATAAATTCATGCCTATTCATGCCATTGCCTATATGAGACAGTTCAGTAAAGAGGGAGGATGTAGATCAGGGTGTGTGATATACCTTTAAGAAGCATTCCAATCAGTGAGTAAGTGCATATATGAGCATGTGTAAGCAAGAGTGCCATTTTGAGTGAGCAGCCAGAGTGATAGCATGCATGTATGTAGTAGTCAGTCAGTCAGTTCTTTTAAGTTTAATGTTACTGCCATCTATCCTGATGGATTTGTATGCAATAAACTACTTAAATACTGGAGCCTGTTCATCTTCACAAGACAAGTGACAAGACTGATCTCAGATACTAAATGAAACAATATATTTGGTCATATCTTTGCATGGTTCCACTTGAAAACATTTAAAACCCATAACATCTAAATTCATAACATCTAAACCACAACATCTAAAACTCATAACATCGAATCTCAAAACATTGAAAACTACAAAGCAACTATAAATAACATCCCACAGATGTTTTACTACGTTTATGCAGGGGAGCAAGCCCCCATGCACCCCCTCATGTGGGGGCTCCACCCCCACCACCGTAAATTAAATATACCAACTCTGAGGTCACACTGCAGTGGGGGAAAAAGTTAATTTCCTAACTCCACTGTAGTGCGAACTCGGAGTTGGTATATTTCATTTACGGGGTGGTGGGGGGTGGAGCCCCCACTTGGGGGGTGCAGGAGGGCTTGCCCCCCTTCATAAATGTAGTAAACAGTGTGTGAGATGTTATTTATAGTTGCTTTGTAGTTTTCAATATTTTGAGATTCGATGTTATGAGTTTTAGATGTTTTGGATTTTTGATCATTTGGTCTCGCTGTTTTGAATTTAGATGTTATGGGTTTTCAATGTTTTCAAGTGGAACCCTTTGCATTATATTTAAATATTTCACTTAGAATGTCTTCAAGGCCCTTCACATTTTCTAAACTGTACACAGTAGTATATATCTCTAATTCTGAGAAGGAGCTGCAGGAGGAAAAAAAGACATCATCATGTACTAAAAATCAAAAAAGTTCTTCAACAGCACACAAACCTGTAAACACAAATAATAACTGCTGAACCAGCCTGAGACAACTGGAAACCTGGAGACCAGAAAAATAAACTCAAACACGAGTAAATTAAAACTAAAGATTTAATCCACAGGTTAGCACTTTCCTCTGGTTAAGTGAAACAGACTTCATCAGAACAGTTATCATATAGAAATAGCTGCTTTAAATATAGACGCAAGTTCTATGTCAAATGTAAAATAAAAGTTTGATAAACCAAACTGCTTCCATTTAAACTGTGGATTAAAACTTTATTTTTAAATTTACTCATGGCTGAGTTGATTTTTCTGTTCTTCAGGTTTCTATTTGACTTATTACGCACTACCATCCTTTTGTTCTCCAAATAAATTTTGATAATATGTATTCCTGTCATCCATTGTAATCACTCACCAGAGACCCAAAGGTTCTTCAGTACTCTTTCCCTCCAAGCATTTCTCCCTCACTCATTTTCAGCTTTGATTCTTGCAATAATGAAACTAGGACCCTTTTTTCACCCACCATTCAATACACCTGTGTCTTTTTAACTGAATTAGGTCCACACACATTCCAAAAATGCCATCTCAATCTCTTTCCCTCATAAGCTAAATAAGGATCTTCCTGCTCTATTTATAGTGGTCCATGTGAACTCACATCCACATGTAATGACAAAGTAATTGCAGATTAGTGTACTAAACACCTTGTCTTTTTTAAATTGTGTCTTTCGGCTTTTCCCGGTTAGGGGTCGCCACAGGGAAACTCCGGTCTGCTAATGATTGGTAGTGGATTTTTACGTACCGGGTTACCAGCCCTGATGCACAACCAACCTTCAACGAAGGCACGCCCCATTCACGTATGCCTCCACACAGAAGACGCTCTAGCTGGGAATCGAACGGGACAACATCTTGCTATGAGGCGACAATGCTACCACAGCACCACCACCGCAGCTACCTTGTGTTTTTTAAATGCATTGTCAAATTAAAAAAAATGCAGTAAGCAATGGATAAACAGTCTGTGTATCTAGGTCAAAGATATATATTGTTAGTTTAAACTCTTGAAATCAAAACAGTGCTACCAGTGATGATTTAGGGAATATTGATGCAGGCAAGGTAAATATTAATTCCCCCTAGTCAGATTACTTGGACAGAAATCCACACAGGTCTTCCAGTACAAAAGAATGTCTTTAAGGAAACACAAATAGAATTCCAAAACTGATAACTTTTATTACAAACAGTGTAAGTAAAATTGGTATCTTGGCTCTTGGCCTTCATAGGTAAAATTATTAAACAAAATTATGACCTTTTATACAGAATCAAAGCAGAACCACAAGTGAAGTTATTCCACCACATAATAAGATGACCAACCATTGATTTGAAACATATATAACTTTAAAAGAACATTACAATAAATGAATAAGCAATTTAAAGCAAGAATAACATGCATCAGTATAAATATGTTACAAGAATACAAAATAGTACAGAACAGTATGAAATTAGTTGTATAATAATTATTTTATTTTAAGCTCATTATTCATGGCTGTTTGATAAATTACCCTGTGGAAACATAAGTGATTGGTTATTTGATTTTATTACATTGTTTGTAATAAACTTGGATTTTTAACCCCCTCATTAGATCAGCTTGAAGAATACAATTTGCCAGGAAAAGATGGCCTACACTCTATTCTATCTTGCAGTTCCCAACCCATTATATGTTATGTATTGTACATAATTTTCCTGTAACCAAGTGCCAACTGCATAGAATAAGAATAAGACTATCAAAGAAGCACATACTCCAGTTAAAAATGGTGCATTCTTGACATAAGTATTCAGAAAACATCAAATAAACACAGGAGATTCACTGCATGAATAGCAGTCATGTCACATCCTTTCATTCATCTGTTGGTCAGTTGATGGTCACTGTGAATCCCAATTTCTATTTTTTTAAAACAATGAGTAAAAAGGTCACACAGAAAAAACAATCAGCCATATAGCTGAAACACCTGATGTTCATAAGGGTCATTTGCATATATCTCATGTGCCACTAATACAATAGGTTTGAGGGGTCACTCAGTAGAAATTCTAGCTTGGCTAGAATTTTCCTTTAGTTTTTACTGATTGGTTATTCTGTGTGACCTTTTCACTCATTTTTTGTTAGGATATTTTGCAGACACCCTAATGGTAATGGACATCAGCTGGGTATAACAGCCCTGTGTTTCTAATGCTTAGTCAAACAGTCCACCTGTGCTGATGAGGCCATAACAAGGCTGAAACATGTATGTCCATGGCTAGTGAGGTTTTGTTTTAGTTGCCTGAATTTGTCCATTAAATGACTTAAAAAGAAAAAAATCATGGGCATTCAGAATCGCCATATAGCTGAAACACCTGATGATCATAATGGTCAATGGCATATATCCCATGCACCTCTAATACAAGAGCTTTGAAGGGTCACTCAGTGCAATTTTTATTTTTCCTGAATATGCTAAATTAAACTATTGGGACAGTCAAAACTTTTACATTCTAAGGGGGATTTTTTTTCCTCCTCCCACACCCTTCCTTCTTTTTCTAATTCCTTATTCCCTCATTCCAATCTCCTGTTTCCCATTTTCTTCTGACCTCCCCATTTGTCTCTCTCTCGACCATTATTTCTTCTTCCTTTATGACATTATTAATATTAATATTATTAATACATACTAACACCCACATATCTAATTCATCCATACCTTACAATGAGTTGCAACTGTTAAATAATAAGAAATCATATCCTGTTTTCCTATTTTCAGAAAACATCCATTATTATTATTTACATTCATTGTAGTTTCCACACCTTCTTTCATTTCCTTTATTTCTGTTACTTTTAGTCTGTTTTGTTTATCACAGTGTTTTGAGCATTTGCACCCAGCATAAGGAGTACTTGTCTACTGCATTCTTGTCTTTATCCTCATTATTCTGTTTTTTTAACCTCTGCTACATACCTTTTCCTTCTCCATCTCATTCTTGACCACTCACCATTCTGTTTTTCTAAATAACATTTTTCTGTTCTGTTTTTCATGGGTTTCTGTTGAAAGTCCAATGCCTACAATTATGGTCCTCAGAATAACATGTCTGTCACTGCAAATACTGTATATATTGTCAGAGGTTATAGTGCCTTGGAGTATTTCCCCTGTGCCCTGGAATAGCAACCTCAGAGTTAGGTTGTATAAGAAGCAGGTGTGTGGGGAGCTGGTGGAAGCCACTTATGTCTAGGAGATACAGAGGAGTAGAGTCTCTGTGTAAAAAATTGTTCCAGTGGGTTTATGTTAAGTTTCAAGACTCATTGTAATTTTTTTAACAATCTTACTTTTTGTTGTTGTGGGGTTTGAAATTGCAAATTCTGCATCTTGGATAGGGAGAAATGTTTTATATATCTTTTTATGACTTTCCTGCAGAATTATGTTTCTCCCTTCTGCATAACTATTAAATATCATGATAATGGCAGTGAAGCTTTGACAGGATATCAGCTTTCTAAATGGATTTAACTTCATTACTTCACAAACTGTTTCAAACCAAGTCAAGACCATTATATTTAGACCCCTTTTATGTCTTCCCACATATTTGTAACTTTATCTTTCTTTCCTTCACTCTTCTTTCCCCTTTCTTGCTTTTCTCCTCTTTTATTATGTCAGCAGTCTGACTTTTATGATGATTCACATTACTCTAGACCTTCATTTATTTACCCTTCTCACTTTCTCACATACTTCTTAGTTCTTCCCCCACCTTCAGTTCTAATTCGGACAGGTCGGATGGCACAGTGGTGCAGTGGCAGTGTTGTCGCCTCACAGCAAGAGGTTCTCCAGTTCGATTCTTGGCTGGGGTGCCTTCTGTGCAGAGTCTGCATGTCCTCCCTGCATTCATGTGGGTTTCCTGTGGGTGCTCCGGTTTCCTCCCACGTTACAAAGACATGTGTCTGGAGGATTTCTCCACGAGCCGCTGCTGAAAATTGGCTTCGTTCCAAGTCAGATTTTTCCCGGTTAACAAATGTTAAATAAATAAATACATTTTAATTTTATTTGCAGAGATCCCCTTTAATACTTTGCATTATATTTCCTATATTTTCCCTGCTTTTTCATTCTGATATTCCTAGTTTTTCTTCTCCCACTTTCTCTCTTTTCTTCTTCTTCCTCATATTAATAAACAAAAACTCTTTTTTGCACAGTTCTTTATCTTACAGATTTACCCAATTCCTCCCTTTCTTCAGCTGATGTTATACTCAGCCTTTGAAGACTGAGGAGCAATTTTCTAATTCCAACCTACCTATCCTTTGTGAGGAGGTCCCTACTCCTGTCCTTTCCATTCCTTCTTCTCCCACTCTCCTTTGCTGTCCATCTGTGCAGGTTCCTTCATCATAATACTACACCTATTCACCAGTCCATTCTGTCCTTTCCTTCATCTATTTTTCTATCTATACGTCCACTTTATAAAGTCTTGTTAATTTTGCCATACATCTTTATATATATTTGTTTTACTTCTCTGTCTCTGTCATATAGTTTTGACTTTCCATTGCTCCTTCCATTCTTGCTCCTTTGCGAGGGTGAAGCCTACCCTCTTATCCCTCTTCTCATATGTCCACCACATCACTACACTCTTCTGCATTTTTTCTTTTCTGCCTCTTTATCCTATAGCTTTAATTGTCCCCAGACCTTTCTCCCCTCAAATGGTCAGCTGACTTATACTCATGTGCATCGCTATGTACTCCCATATAGATCCTAGCATCTTCTACTTGCTGCTGTACTCAAAGTTTTCCTGATAGTGCTCATCACTTCCTCTTATTTGTGGTCCATTCAACACAGCCTAAACTCTAACCAGCAATCTATGTCTTTTTAAATTGATTGCAGTAGATCGCAAAATTGTCCTCCTCCTTTTGCACCCTTCATTCTGTTTTTTGTCTCCTAGAATGCATTCACTATTTTTCCTCATTCCTCCTCTGGCACTTTCCTATTTCCAGTCATACCTTCCTTTTTTGCCATTTATAGCTTACCAATTTCTGAATCTACTTTCATCACTTCACTTTCATTTTTTTCTTTGGCATTTTGTTTCCCTGTTTATTCGTTGGTCTTTCTGTAGTACATTCTTCAGTAACGTCTCCACCAGCATGCTATTTATCTTCCCCTTATAGGTTTATAGGTGCTTAATTGGCTAATGACTCCAGGGGGCCAATTTAATCTTAGCTATCTGTATTTGACAAGCTTTGATATACCCATGGTTATTTTAAAGGGGTATATGTATTGTGAAGATTGGGGGAAGAGGGGTGAAGGTTGCCAGCCTAGTCAAATAGAATTTGATACATAATTCTGGCATTTGTAAATATAAATGTAAAATACAGCCTTGTTTCTTAAATGAAAGAAAACACTGTAAAATTTGAACTTCAAGGTAATAGCAACATTGCCATCTGCTGTAAGAAAAACTAAGCCAAGCATTTCAAATGTTCTTTGAAGTCAAAATTATGTCTTGTATATCTTTTGATCTAAATAGTGGTGCCAAAGAGACTAACTGAACACATTCTTTCTATTGTCTTAACTTATGGAATAATTACTAGTGTACATGTGAAATGTCTTTTATTGTTGTAGTTTCCTAAGCAGGTGTTAGCTTGCTGGATAGTGTGGCCTGTTGGCCTGGGAACTCCGGACTAAGTGTCAAAGTGATGTAATTTGTATACTGGGAAAACCTAAGTGTCAAAATGATGTAATCTGGGAGAACCCAGCAAAGATGTTTGTTGGTGAAAAATTCCAAAAACGCCAAAGCAGTGCAAGTCAAGTCGCCCAAAACACGACCTCTTTCCACACAGATGCAGGAAACAATTTTATTAAGCTTCGACAATGCTTTTCATTGTTTTCAGAAAACAACTTCTTCAGATAAAAAACATTTTAAAACACTGGGCTTTAAATTCCCCACTTTCCTATCACATGTTGAAAAACAGTAATGTGAGTGGCTGTCCATATTTTACTTGGGAGGCAAACCCCACCTCCCTTTAGTTTATAAACAAACAGTTCTAGGGATGTTATAAACATCAAAAAACATTGGCTACATGCATAAACCTACGCTAATAGATAAATAAAAACATTTCTAAAAATATTTACTTTAAAAATACTTTGTGAACATAATAACACATTTAAATATATGAATTCAAAGCCAATTGATTTTCAAACTGCTATTATAAATAGTGTAAGGCGTATTATATTTAATACAAAATCGCTATCAGTTTATAGGGCATTTGTTCATGAGAAATTATATTGTGAAGAATATATTTATATGCATCTATACAAAATAATATATTGTAATGCATATATTTGTATGTATCTAATAAGTATGAAAAATAAAAAGTAAAATTACTACCAGTTTAAACTTCTTAGTTTTAAAATACACATAATGGAACTTAGTTCATTTATCCCTGGGTAATGGCAAGCATCCAGCCTCAATTGCCACAAAAGTTAATTTTTCTCTAAGATCAGTGAGTCCGGTCCCCTTCTCTTAACTTGATTTATTGCCTGGAATGTGAACTGATGTTGTGGGTACTCCATGATATGTCTTGCAAGTGCATTCTCCACTTTGTGTCTCCCCATGGCATACATAATACATAATACATAATTTGTTCACTGTGACCATCCTCGCAGCTCTAACTAGTTGGCCCTTTATTACAGATTTCTTTTGTGTAAAGGGATGGCAACTAGAGTACTGCAAGAAGGAGTTAGAGTATGTGTCCTTGCGGAATATTTTTGCTGTAAAGCATGCATTACTCCTGTCCTTAATTAGGTCTACGTCCAAATACACTATTCTATCTTGTGCAAAACATGATGTAAATTTGAGGAATTCTGATGTAGAATTAAAAAATTCAACCATTTCTTGTGCAACTTGTATGTCTCCCTTAACCAAAATAAATATATCATCCAAGAATCATGTGTACAATTGAATTTTCTCTTGGATATGTAAGTTAGACATAACATACTCCCTCTCCCTAAATGCCATTACCAAATTGGCTCCACTGGCTCCACAAGTGGAGCCCATGGCCACATCTATTTTTTGAAGGTAATACTTATTGTTAAATGTTACATAGTTACATGACAGGATTATGTCCAAATGTTCCTCAACTAAATTGATCTCGTAACATGGTGCTTCTATAAACATGTCATTAATGTAAGACCTAATCCTAGAGTATCTAATGTTTAATTCATTCTTAGATACCTCCACATAGGTATTAGTGTTAACTATATCCATCATCCTATTATTATAATAATTATATTAATGGTAGAAGATATGAGTTTTACAAGCGCTGGTAGCAGGGGCATTTTGTCGGACTCTCTATGCCAGAGTGAACGCTTAGCCAACAAAACGAGATACAACAAACAACCTCAGACAACTAATAGTTCAAATTTTCAGAACAGAGCTTTGAATCATTCACCTGCCATGGGCTGGAAAGCCCTAAGCAAAACCAAGAACAGGTGGAATTAAACTTGGATGGTACTGATGTAGAACTAGACACCACACATGAATGCAAGGTAATCTATAATTCTAGTTTGGACTTTAAATTATTCAATTATTCTGAGTTTGTTTTTCCTCTGAACTAGTGGAGTTGCTGGCTAAGGGATTCACCTTTGCACCCTCCACATGAGCTAATTTACCAAAAACCTTAGTTGAACTAAAAATGTTTGTGAGGAAATTGAACTTGTGTGCATTAATGGGGCAACAAATGAGTGCGAGGGTTGAATATTATATCCCTAGTACTTATAACCCACCCCTACATCCCACAATAGCACTGTTTGACCAACTTTGTGAATTGGACATACGCTATGTTATAGGAAAGTCCTTATCACGAAATACAAGCGTATTTAATGTTAGAAAAGAGGAGAAAGACATGTTATAATCCTTACAAAATTTCCCGATAAGAATTATGGAACCAGATAAGGGGGGTGGTTTAGTGGTGATGACTTATGAAGATTATAATAACAGGATGATGGATATAGTTAACACTAATACCTACGTGTAAGTATCTAAGAATGAATTAAACATTGTATACTCTAGGATTAGGTCTTACATTAATGACATGTTTATAGAAGCCAGGATAGACATTGACTTGTATAATTATCTTACCATGCCAGTGCCAAGGGTACATATTCTGTTCAGAATATCAAAAGTCCATAAGAACTTGTATAATCCACCTATGCGACCATTAGTTAACACAAGGAAAAGCATCACATATGCATGTACAAAAGCTGTTGATAATATTTTGAAAAAATACGTCAAAAGTGAAAAACAGATTTCTAAAGATTCATGATTGTTTTTAGAGGAAATTAATAGGACCACATTTAGTGAGGAATTTAATTTCCTCACTATAGATGTCAAAGATCTTTATTTCTCCATTCCCCATTTAGAAGCAATTGAATGGGTGACCTCTATAATGAGACAAAAAGAAGCACCATGTTACAAGATCAAGTTAGTTGAGGAACTTTTGGACATAATCCTGTCATGTAACTATGTAACATTTAACTATAAGTATTACCTTCAAAAAATAGGTGTGGCCATGGGCTCCCCTTGTGGAGCCAGTGCAGCCAGTTTGGTAATGGCATTTTTGGAGATGGAGTATGTTATGTCTAACTTACATATCCAAGAGAAAATTCAATTGTACACACAATTCTTGGATGATATATTTATTTTGGTTAAGGGGGACATACAAGTTGCACAAGAGATGGTTGAATTTTTTAATTTTACATCAGAATTCCTCAAATTTACATCATGTTTTGCACAAGATAGAATAGCGTATTTGGACATAGACCTAATTAAGGAACGAGTAATGCATGCTTTACAGCAAAAATATTCCGCAAGGACACATACTCTAACTCCTTCTTGCAGTACTCTAGTTGCCATCCCTTTACACAAAAGAAATCTGTAATAAAGGGCCAACTAGTTAGAGCTGCGAGGATGGTCACTAAAGACCATGATTTCCAGGAAGAATGTAGCTTTATGAGAGATTTAGTCTTGAAAAGAGGTTACCCCGTCACCCTAATTCAGGACTTAATCGAAGAAGTCCAGTTAAAAAGGGAAAGGGAAATTTATTTGCCCATCCTTAACCAACACAGTGAACAAATTATGGAACCACCAGTTGTCAGACAAACTATTAGCCCTTACAGCTTTATTATTACATTCAGTCTAGATGCTAAAAGTGTGGTTTCCATAATTCAAAAGAATTGGGATATTTTAATGAATGATGGTGTATTGAGAAGCAAATTCCAGGAGAAACCTGGGATTGTTTTCAAATGGGGAAATAACTTGAAGCAAATACTGGAAAAGAAACCAAACATGCAGGCAAATGCAACAGGTATATTTAAATGCAATATGTGTAGATATTGCAAATACATGGATACCGGCCAAACATTTGAGATCAAGGGGAAGAGATATAAAATAAGGAATAAATTTGACTGTCAAAGCAAGCAAGTAGTATACCTAACAAGGTGCACATGCTGTCTGGTATTTTATATCGGGAAGACCAACAGAAAACTCCATGAACGGGTATACAAACATGTGTATGCCATGGGGAGACACAAAGTGGAGAATGTACTTGCAAGACATATCATGGAGTACCCACAACATCAGTTCACATTCCGGGCAATAAATCAAGTTAAGAATGAGGGGAGAGGGGGACCGGACCCATTGATCTTAGAGAAAAATTAGCTTTTGTGGCAATTAAAGCTGGATGCTTGCCATTACCCAGGGATGAATGAACTAAGTTGCATTATGTGTATTTTAAAACTAAGAAGTTTAAACCGGTAGTACATTTACTTTTTATTTTTCGTACTTGTTAGATACATACAAATATATGCCTTACAATATATTTTGTATAGATGCATATAAATATATGCTTCACAATATAATTTCTCATGAACAAATGCCCTATAAACTGATAGCTATTTTATATTAAATATAATACACCTTACACTATTTATGATAGTTTGAAAATCAATTGGCTTTGAATTCATATATTTAAATGTGTTATTAAGTTCACAAAGTATTTTTAAGGTAAATATTTTTTAGTAAATATTTTTAGAAATGTTTTTATTTATCTATTAGCGTAGGTTTATGCATGTAGCCAATGTTTATTGATGTTTATAACATCCGTAGAACTGTTTGTTTATAAACTAAAGGGAGGTGGGGTTTGCCTCCTAAGTAAAATATGGACACCCACTCACATTACTGTTTTAAATATGTGATAGGAAAGTGGGGAATTTAAACCCCAGTGTTTTAAAATGTTTTTTATCTGAAGAAGTTGTTTTCTGAAAACAACAAAAAGCATTGATGAAGCTTATTAAAATTGTTTCCTGCATCTGTGTGGAAAGAGGTCATGTTTTGGGCAATTTGACTTGCACTGCTTTGGCGTTTTTGGAATTTCTTGCAGTGTTTACATTTTTACGAGTTTGTCTTCTATGTTTGTTAGTGAGTTTAAAAACTATTGTTCAGAGAGAGAGAGACTGTAAGCATTTTGATCTTGATATCCAACTCTCAACACTGCCTTATGCTCTCTTTATGTAAGTAGTATCTTAGAAGTATGTTTTCTTGTAGAAATAGCTAGGAACTTAGAAGAATGTTAGACTATGGGCAGGATTCATGAAGCCTCCGTGTAAGAGTTATAACTCTTACACGGAGGCTGCAGTTAAATGGAGTGATGTCAGCATGCTCTGCATATTCATGAGACCATGCTGAATCACACCTAAGGCTAACACGGTCCATGTAAGACAGTAGGGGGTGTGTCCGTAGGCCGAGCCCTGCAAACAGACAAGCCCCCAGAAGAGTAAAAGTGCCCAAAGTAAACACCCATGACAGAGTCCATGGAAATGTGAATAAACACAACACAACACATGCCCCCACAGACTATGAGCATAAAATGTACAAATGAACATCTTATAATTTTTTTTTAAATTGTAAAGATGTTTGCCCGAGAGTGCTGCTTGCTGGCGTGCCCGTAGCGCAGCCACAGTTAGCAGTCAGTGGGAAAGCATATAAGAACTAAATATGCAAAGTAAACCAAGAAGCAATAGCGTAGCGGTAGGGACGTCGGCTGAAGAGCAGACATCCATGGTTCAAGCCCCCACAACATCAATTTTTTTTAGTAAAATAAGCACGAAACAAGTCCCTGACAAATATGTACACATATAAAATCACAATTTATGTAAAATGTAATGAAATAGTCCATTTATTTTGAAGAAATGTGAGGTAACAAAACAATAGAAAATGCCAGATGTCCCTATAGCTGAGCTACAGTTTAACAAGGTGAGTGCATCTGCCCGTAGCTGAGCAGTGGTTTAACAGGTGCAAAATGAGTGCCCGTAGCTGAGCAGTGGTTTAACAGGTGCAAAATGAGTGCCTGTAGCTGAGCAGTGGTTTCACATGCTGAAACTGTGTGACCCTAGCTGAGCTGAGCGTAATATGCATGCTGACAGCCAAATGAGGCATGAATCAGCACCG